>NW_015113412.1:345983-399627 GCF_001443285.1 Poecilia latipinna | reverse complement strand
TTCCCCTTTAGGAAAAAATTATTGTTTTTCCCCAGAAAAAAAAAAAAAAAAAAAAAAAAAAGATTGAACATCGAGGAGAGCTTGCACGTCCTCAGTATGTGCAGCGGTCAGAAACCAATAAAGTGTCTAGTGTCTCAGCTAATAATCTTTCTGCTGGCTTTATGCAATCTACCTAACATGTTTATCTCTTGTAAACAATTGTTCTGCAGCTTCCATGGAAGAAAATGAATTACAGTGAAAAGTTAGAGTCCAAACTTCCATATTAGTTTTAACAATGTTGCTTATTGTCTTTATTTGAGCTTACATTTTTGATTTTAATAATTACTAAAATTCTTGATTTTTTTTTAAATCAAATTTATTATATGCATATTTTTTCCCCTTTCATCGGTTTTATTTATGTATTTTTCTTTTTTTTTTTTTTCCTTTAGCAACTAATGACCATCAGGAATGAGGCTCTGGACATTCAGCTGAAGGTTTTTGAGGAGCATAAGGAAGAGGACATGATGGAATTCTCTCATAGATTGGAAGACATCAGGAGTGAAATAGAATATCCTTGTTGAAACTGAACAAAAAAACAACATGCAACTCATATTTGATTTGATGTATGCTTGTGTTAATTTCATGAATTCCAAGCGGACGTTCTCATGGCCAACCCGTCCCGAGGAAGTGATGAAATTCGCTGAGCCAAAACACAAATCCATGGTTTTCTTATTCTTTCTTATTTCATCTGCCTCTCCAGTTTTTTCATGTGAATATGCAGTGTTTTCATTAATCTACAAGTCCTTGACTCTTTGTACTGATGTGGGAGATGTATTCAGTATCGTGTTGAGCATGGTGAAGGACAGCAGTGCAGAGCCCCATTTCCTCTCCATCCTGCAGCACCTCATGCTCATTCGCAATGATCACTTGATCAGGTAAAAACAACGTCAGCCACAGACGACATTTAGTCTGAATTGTATATTTTTTTGTTTTGTTTTTATCGGTGTCTCAACTTTCTCATGTCCTTTTATTTTAGTGCTTCAAAAATTTATTTTCTGTGAAAATCCTAACTCTTCAGCTCAATAAGGAGTTTTATGTGTTTACACAATTTGATTGCAATGAAGGCTAATGTAGCTTTGGGATATTTTCTTCTCATTTTACCCAGCATCAAATGAAAGCAATGATTTGGGTGGATTTGAGCACTGTTAAAAATGCATGCTGGTTAAAAGGTCTGGTTTTGTGGGGGTCCAACTCCCTCTGTCTTGAGCTCTCTCGATGACTTTGGCTAACAAAGAGAATGCTTTCTCTTTCATCTCCAAGCCATCTACAGCAGCAAGGGCTCTGGAGCATTTCTCTTCTCTTATTAGAGGGAATTTTCAAAGGCTTTTTTTATGTTGGTCCACTCACAGCTGGGTTTTACCTGAACCTTAGGCTGATCAAAAAGGCGGAGCTTTTGTTCTCAGAGGTATAAAATTTATTACCTGCCGTTTTCCCCACCCAGAAATTACACATTTGTGGTCCTTTGCTCTGTCGGGATAAATTTCTTCAGCTAAAACCCAAGCAAAGGACACAGAGCATATATATTCATGCCTCTCACAGTACTTTGAGTGGAGTTGCAGCTGATAAATAATTGAACAGTTTAGACGCTTTTCTCAGCGAGACTGGGCAATTTTGATAAAATTGCTGAACAAATAAGCAATTGCAGCCATCAAATAAAATTTACATTGCTAACTAATCCACATGGTCAACATGAAAGTATCCACTTACAGTCACACTGATTTTTACATTAGTTTCACAAAATTATCAAAACATGCTTTTCCAATCTTATTTTTGAATGCTGATTTAAAATGAGCTCCTATGAACTCACCTTTTTCCCATTCTTCTCTTGTCTGGTATCGGCCATCAAAGGGATCTGATGTGGTGTGAAACTCTAATTTGTACTAAATATCTTTTATTGTTCTTGCTCTGAGAACTAGACATTATGTATCTTGGAAAACTAATTAGGTTTTTACAATACTGTCATTTTTCTTTTGTTTGGAAAGGTCTTAGACTTTTTTCTACAATTACCTTTTTCCTCATGTTTTTTCATTCTCCTTCGCTCTTCATCGGGACATCATATTAACTTGCTGTAATGTCATTGCATAACACATGACATTATAGCATGCTTTGCTCTGAGCCTTACTTAACTGTGTAGCTTCAACAAAGCGTTCTGTGAAAGATGTAGTCTGTAATGTACTGACAGGGTTTTTGCATAAAACATCATACAAATTATTTCATTTTATCTCAATTTTAGGAAGCCAATCGGGTTGTTAGATTATTTGTGGACCATATGGAAAACAGAATCCAATTCAGCAATTGTTTTTTGCACAAGTGTAAGAAAGTAATCGAAAAATGCGTGGGCCGCAACAAGGAATGTTAGCATTTAGAAAATTTACCTTTAAGTTTGTGTAGGTCATAAATTGCGTCTTATCTATGCACACAACTACTGATCAAGAACGCACTTTAATACGAGAGAGAACGATTTCTGCTGTATGCCAAAGCACAAGATGGTCTGGAGGTGATCGACACTCAAATTGCACTGTTTGTAAATGCTTTGTAAATATCTTAGGTTCTGCAACAATCTTTAAAAGTCTTAAATATAACTTTCTTTAACATACATGAACCAAGAGTTTTGTTTGTTTTCTCTACCCATTGACTGGAGACCTCTATATTACTTGTTGCCCCAGATCCTTAGGTTCTTGAATATACTAGCTAATCTAAGGTCTTAGGATTGATAAAGCAAAGTGAAACCGCAAAGTTTAGTTTCCTTGGACTATGCTGAAAGTCTGTGTTTCAAATTGAGAATTTGTGTTGTGGGGTAATGCTGGGAAAAAATGTCAACAACAGAAGAGGACAGTAGTGGTAGTCCTGCCCATGACACATATTAGCTGTTTCTTGCTGTTGCTGTGGCACCCAGTGAGCCGTTTTGTTCAGCAGTGAGTCTGACATTTCTGGTGAAGATGACATACAAATGACTTATAGAGGAGTCAAAAGATTGAGAAGTCTGGATCACAGCACGTTATTTTATCTGAAAGATGTGATTTTTGTAAAGATATAAGATTTTATGCCATGCATAGCCTAAATGTTCAACCACATTTAGCAGTTTTTTTTATAACTTAGAATAGAATCATTTAAGACTGTCTCTTGCAATATTTAAAGATCTTGCTTACCTTAGATACTAGAGTTATTAAATAAAAGACCTCCAGCAGTACTATGCATAAAGTGGGATTATTTATTTTTTTTTTTCTTTTGTATTCAGGCTGAATTCCCTTGATGTAGTCGATCACACTCTTCAGTTCTTCAGTTTCATCTCCAGTCTTAGTTTTGTTTTAGAAATGGGTTCAAACCAATATCTCGTGCTGCTCACTATTTATAAGTATCTCAATGTTTATTAATGATTTGGTGTAGAGGAGATTAGGACTCTCTGTGGCATTGTTGTAAGATAATAAGCAGATCAAACAGTTTCTCACCCACTTGAATTTGCTCCGTCTCCCCCTGGGCTGCATGTCAGCTGCAGTTTAATAAAATATTTCCTAATGCAAATTAGTGCTTGGCCTTGGTTATTTGTGGGGGTCATTTGATATGATTTTTGTGCTCCGTAGTTTCTAATGGGTTATCATGTATTTCCCAGGTTTCATTAAAATACAAGTTATGTTATGATGATTTGTGTGTGTGTGTGTGTGTGTATATATATATATATATATATATATATATATGTTGTTGGCTGTGATGACCAGCCAACAACAAAAGAAAAAGCAAAAAATAAATAAATACATCTTTCTGAAGCTTTATGATGAAAAGTAATATTTCTTGAAATGTGTTGTTAAGCTAGTACCATGTGGCCATCAGTGGTATTGGAATTCACAATTTTACCCACTGAACCAATCTTTAGTTAAATTTGTTGTGTTTTTTTTATTTTTTATTTTTTATTTTTTTAAATCTCCCTTGACTTTCTTTCTCATCTTGACTTCCAGGCCCCAATACTTTAAGATCATTGATGAGTGCATTTCTCAAATTGTGCTGCATCGCAGTGGCACTGACCCCGACTTCAGTTACCGCCAGCGCCTAGATGTGGACTTCAGCCACCTTTTGGGCAAGTTTAACACCTTTGGCAGTTCATCACCATGAAAACTGTTCTGTAAAGAAGTTTGACTGAATTGAACTATTATTTTCTTTGAAGAGGTGTGTGTGGACAAAGCTCGTGTTGATGAGTATGAACAACGAGCCTTAGAACTGGCACAGAAGGCAAGTATAACAAAAAATATATAACATAGCAAACTATGAACTTGAAATTGGTCTTTAGTAGTACATTTGTGTAAAATTTGAGTTTCAGCTGTGTGCATCTGATACATCTATCGTGACTGACACTTCAATGACCTTGTGTTTTTACTTGACTTAGCTTCTTTGTTACAAGCTGTATCAAAAGCTCTGCAAAATATATGTGATGAGAACTTTTACCACTGCATGCATTTGTTAAATAATGGTTAACCATAATGTCATTTGTTGAACTTTTAGTAAAAAGTTGAAGTACTTTAGAGAATCTGATTGATTAGTCGCATTAATTCAGTTTTAAAGGTTTTTAACGGTTGATCTGTGTTTTCATTTTAGTTTGATGAAGAGTTTCTCAGCAGACAAGAGGCACAAGCTCAGCTGGCTAAGTGCGAAGAACAAATCGCTGAACTCCAAGCAGAGTTACAGGCCTTCAGGTCCCAGGTATACAGAGTGGACAGAGTGTTGCATATCAGTGTCTTTGTCATTGCAGGATGTAAGGTGTTTGAGGATACTAGTTGTAATTCCAGTTCAAACCTTGCAATTTTAGATAAGAGTTACAATTCAACTTTCTTTTCATTATGAGATGTCCTTGTTATTTTTGGGCTGTGCTATGGGGATGGTGGTGGGGGTTTGTCCACTGGAGCCTGCAGTTTGGTTTGACATGGAGGCTGCTCTACTGGCTAGCTGACACTAAGTCTAATGAGAACACTGACCGGTCCTCCATGTTGGCCATTTCTAATTCTCCGATCTCTATCCCATAAGAGGAAATTGTTCTAAAAGCAATTTATTCTGACAACCCCCTTCAGCCTCAACCACCTCCCCCCGCCCCCTCCCAATTACTCCAGAGAGTTACTCCCACACCATGGCACTGCAAGATAACTACACACTCAGAGAGCGGAAGAGAACTTCCCTTTTTTCCTTGGTAATTTTTCAATTTGAGAGCGCAAACACTGAGTGAATACTCAAATAGTACCTTGGTTTAGATGGTGGTGGTATGTTTAGTCTGGTTGCACACATGCACACTTTGTGCCTTTGACTGTGTCCGTCCACATCTTAACCTCCCCCAACACTCTGGAACGAAAGGCTTTTCTTTTTCTGTAGAGGCATTGGCAGAGTGAGGGCCCTACGTTGACCTTTAGAGTGCATCTTTAATATAAAAATGGCACCGTACACGGATCAATAAGCGATTTGCTCTCTGCAATACAATTTGCAAAGTTTGTAGGCGCTGTAATAACATTAGAATTTTTACTTTGGGGAAATAAAAAAACATTGTAGTTATATTCCGAACAGAATCAGGACTGTTTAATAGGATTTTGCTTAACATAACCCACCTCTGCCACAGTGGTTGTGAGAATAGTGGGTATGAGACAGCAAATCAGAATGTGCTCTCCACACTCGACATATTCTGTAGCTTGTCTGCTTTCATTTCCCCCCTCTCATTTTATTTTGAGCGACGTGAACTCCCTGTTGATTGCAGCGTTTAACACGCTGTAAAAAAAAAAAAAAAACAAACAAAAATGTGAAATTCAGCAAAATTTTGTCCTTGCTCGACAGGGTGTGGGGAGAGTACGCTTTTGACTTTTTCCATGTCTTGACATTCACATATGTAGACTACACATTTTTAAAGCAATAAATGAATGAACATCTAAAGATTTTATTCCAGAATAAAATTAGGAAAACAGTGTTTGCTTTCACAAACACCCAAACTTGTAATATGCAACACAACCTCCAGCAGTGATGAGGTACAAAAACATGACACATTTTGGTAGATTTTGATTTTGAACTTGGAACAGCAGACTTTTGATTTCAGTGAAAAAATATTTTCTGTTTATGTTTCTTTCCATTTACGAATGTTTTAACATTTTTGTTGATTTCGTGCCCAGTTTGGATCAGTGCCTGCCGGTCTGACATCCGCTAAAGCTGGAACATCATCACCATCTCCTGCATTCGCATCTGTACCTCCAAGCTCTGGGTCTGGATCAGGGGTGCCGTGTCCCCCACCGCCTCCGCCGCCTCCTCCTCCGCCGCCTCCTCTGCCTGGATGTCCTCCTGCACCTCCTCCACCCGGAATGCCTCCTCCGTTTGGAGTCCCACCTCCACCTCCTCCAGCCTTTGCAGGTGGTTTCGGTTCCCCAACCCACCACACGCTGCCTTTTGACCTCAGGCCAAAGAAGGAGTTCAAGCCCGAGAGTTCAATGAAGCGCCTCAACTGGTCGAAGGTTAGACTTTGCGTGATGTCATGAATATCGTCCCAACTGTATCCTTACACATCTTGCTGGAGTTTGGTGAACAAAAACTTTTGGAGACGAAACAAATAAATCCAGGCCACACGTTATTAAAAGCGACTTACTGTAATCTTCTACTTAGTTCATGCTGTTTTTGGCAGCGTCCAAACAGTACAGATGTTTTCCAGAAAAGGAGCAATCTTTTTTTTTTTTTTCTTCCGTGCCAAGCCAGTCATTACTGAAAATAACAGATGATCAGATGCTTTTGTCACAGCAGCCTTCTTGGTACCCCTGCAGATGTTCTTCCTCTTTTGAGCAATATTAGTTGATACCACAAGTGGTGTTAGTTTGTATATTGATAAATAATTTACACTCACATTTGCACCACTGCAGGTGTTCAGCAAACTAAAACATCTGCTCCAAATTTCAAGTCAGTCTTGTTGAAAGGTAAGAGAATCAAAGGATGTGATCTAACTGTTGGAGACCTCAGCATATGGCTAAGTTTGGGACAAAGATCTTCTGAAAGTTTTTCAATAAGCTTTCAACCTCACTACGGCTCATTCACTACAGGGTTTACATTTTTTTCATAACTGCGGTAAAGTGTAATTCAAGTGTTTTTATCTTACTTACAACATCATCTTTAAGTTTCCCATAACTATAGAAGTTTGCATTTACCCCCGATTTAAAAAAAAAAAAAAAAAAAATTATATGTAAATTGCTGTTTTAGACTATTGCATTACAACAACACACCATCTGGCCATAGCTTTATATTCTAATCACATTGTATTCTCATGTTTACTGTTAAGAAGTTTCTTAAAATATTACTAGTCTGATTTCTTTTTTTCCCTTTGCCTTTCTTCTGTGGATACATCTTGTCAACTAGAAATTGTCTGTCATCACACCTTCCTTTAACATTTATAAATTCTATCTTTGCACTTTTTTCGCCCTGTAAGCATTCATTCCTCTCATACTGAACCTCATCTTGGCTGTAGACAAAGGTATCTTGATTTCAACCAAAAGTGTTTTCAAAAGAGTCTCTTTAATCAGTCTTTTTTTCTTCTGTCAAACACAGTGCATTATCATTCAAATTCCGTGAACTGTCTCAGGAAAAAAGGTTTCACTTAAGAACCCCGCTGCAAAGTCCTGCCTGTGTTTTGGCCTAATTTACACGAGTTATAAAGCATTATTTAGAAAAGTGACTACTTCTGCAAGTGATTGCTCTGCTGAAGTGGCTCTATCATGCGTTCTATGTGTCCTGATTGCAGTTGCAACTTTGTTTTCACTGTTGATCGGGATGTTGCCGTCTTTGCTAGGATTCTGTCTCTTTTGGTTCCATTGATGTTATTTTTTATATATATATATATATATATATATATATATATATATATATATATATATCTCTTGTGGAATGCAACAATCTTGGATAATTGCACAATGAAGGAGAATGATACTTTGGGGTTCAGAGGTCATTCTACAGGAATGCTTGCATGATTATTCAAATTTAAAATTACAGGTGCTCTTGATGGTGCTTCAGTGAATGCACCTTTCCAACTTATTTGTGATTCCAGTGGATTCACTCCTGCTGCATTAAGCATGTGTTATTTTACTCTTATTTTTATTGAGGTTGTCTAAAATTCTAAAACAGAAGGAAAAAAAAAAGGAAAAAATACTGGGAATTCCCACTTAAAATAATGTCTTTCTAAACAAATAAAGTGCATTATTTTAAATCGATTGCTAAGTGATTTTAGACGTTTTAGAACCGGGACTTCATGGACATAAGTGTTTGTTAGCATATTTATAAACAGACCCTTATTTCTGAGTTGACCACTGATATCATATAGCCTACAACAGCAAGCTTTTGATTAATGCAGGCTTGCTGAGGGCAGATTAAAATCTATTTTAGTATTTAATTTGTTATGTTTGTGTCATTACTCTTTTTAATACAGCTTTTCCGATAGTATGGTTTCTGATTATGATCATGCATCAGGAGTTCTGGTGAATTTTATTCTGATATGAATTTGTGTTTTCAGATTCGTCCACAGGAAATGTCAGAAGGCTGTTTCTGGGTGTTGGCTGATGAGGACCAGTATGCCAAACCAGAACTCCTCAACAGAGTTGCTCTTACTTTTGGCTCACAGAGAACAGGTCAGATGCTTTTAAGTTTTTATGTTTTTTTTTTTTTTTTTCAATATGCATAGTCACTTTCCATCTGCATTGCCTGCGTATTCTTTGAAGTTCTCAATTTGTCATTATCTAAGAATATCTTTGCATTTTTCATGCGTTTTTGACGGATGTTAATAACTGGTCTACTCATCTGAGCAGGCTCAGTGAAACTTTTCCATAAAAGTTGCTGCTGTTTCAAGTTGAGAACGACACTCTTGAGCTTACTAAATGAATTTCAGTATAGATTTCTCTGCTTCATAAAACACCACACGGTTACATCCTTGAACATTTGTATGTCTAGTAAGACCTGCAATATTCATGTACGAGATGGTTGGAGTGATTAAAGCCAGAGCAGGAAGTAGCTAGAGATTTTATCACTTTTGTCCTCCCCTGTGTTTGGTCTATTAGTCCTGTCACTGATGATTTATTCACGTCTTGTGTTTTCTTTCTTGTCAGTGCCTGGCTCGCTTATGCCAACTTGAATTATTCATCCAGGTGTTATCTACCTGTCACAACTCTATGCTGCTGCTCTCAAGGTGCCGAAAACCCACCAACACACAGCTGCAAGTGTAGTTTCAGACCGTCAAAGTGTTGAATAATACAGCTTGAACTAAATGGTAAACAGACATACAGGTATCTTCTTGGGAGGTCAAAAGGGAGATACAGACAGGGAAAAAGTTTCACCTTCCAAGAGACACTTTCAAGCCTTGTTCCGCATGTCTTCTGCATGCCTCAGCGCTTACAACATAAGCAGTGCATAGTGAAATGAGGACTTAAAGTTGAACCACCATTGTTGCTCGTCTGTCGCCAGAGAGCTCAAAATTGCTGCTCACTGTAATCATAATATATGAACCGTAATAATGTTTTCAAACCCCAACTGACTAATTTGCTCAATATTTTTTCCACTGTTGGGTCTATGAGAGAGTCAATAAATATCTGTCTACTTGAAAATATGGTTGAACAGAGTTGTTTGCAGTTTAGTGGTGCAATTCCACTGTAGGTGTTCTGAAGCAGCCTATTCAGTAATCTGTAGCTTTTGTCTTTACCTTTTTTTGGACAGCGTTTATGGGGATTGGAGTGTAAAAAACGCAGCAGCATACTGTGATCAAATATTTAGACTCATCTCAGCATTTCCTTGCTAAAAAAGATTACAACCTGCAAGTTGTTTCATAAAGAATTTGATTTTAACCAAGTGTAGATAAAGACTTGAAGAAAGTTTTATATTAATGACAACTATGAAGTGATGTTGGTAGAATAAACAGATGATTTGTCTGTCTTAGCTGCAGTGGAAATGTGCCTTTTAAGGTGGACTGGTTATCTTTAGTTGATTTAGTTGAGGGTTTTACTGGCAAAAGTGATGCATAATGCTCTACTCAAGTTGAAATTGTAGAATTACCTTGTATAACTTTTCTAATAGACATCTTATGTTTTAGATTATATCATCTCAAAACCCAAGGACATAATTAATTCTTTAAAACTTAAACTAATGAACCTAACAAAGGTTCAAAGGGCACTTCTTGATTTTTAACCACACAACGATTCACAGAGGAGACAATTTCACAGATTTAAACATTTTGATTTTCAAAGTCGCAAACTCTTTTGAACCCACTAACTGTTCCAACTTGAGTTGAAGTACATAAAGTACAAATCCGTTGTGTTTTTAACTATCTGTTGACAGTAAATTTTAAATTTAGTTGCATTTAAATAAAAAGATTTAAAACAAAATAAAAACTCTACACTTATTTTAAATGATCCGGTTTTTTTTTTGTTTTTTTTGTTCTGCAATTATTATTTTTTTCGAGCCCCACCTCAGGTTGAAGGAGAAACATGGCTACTGTGTCATGCTGTCAAATCCAGTTGCTTCAGCCCCTGTGAGTCAGTTATTGAACTCTCATGCATACGTGCTTGTGGGCTTGTAGAGTTATTAAAAATAGCCTTGTAGCATCATGTTTCATCTCACTTAAGACCAGCAGCATCTGGATGAATATTAAACATTAAAAAGGAAACGGCATTAACACAGTTTTTGTCATTAACAATTCATTTTTTGGCTTTGCAAACTTCTTTGTTCTTTTGTTTCTCGCTTCTGCTTTCTGAGTGAGTTCTTGCCAAACTGTAAATAAAATGCTGGGTTTGATTTGTTACTGGGAAATGTTAGCGAGACCACCCCCCTCTGTGTTAGCAGCACGCCTATACTTTTATTAACTATGAACAGAAAATATACGACAATGATGCATGATTGATGCATTACTTGAAAAGAATACTGGAGTGCTCCAGGTTTAAGGGTGACCTAGATGTTGTGGATTTGATGAGAAAATGTTTATTTCAGTTGTTGGAGACATGAGAGTTGATTCTTGACTTGGGGCGAAAGACTTGAGATTTGACTTGGATAAAAGAACGTGTAAACACATCTGAGTCATACTGCTTCTCTAAAACAGGACTCCCGATTAAAAAGAGCAGACAAACAGACAAATAGTCTTGTCATTCAGTTTGTCTGGCACAAAAGACCTTGGTCTAACATCAGGCTACTTTTGGACTTGTAGTGAATCAATCCTGTAAGCAAAATTCATGCTTATAACTATTAGCTAGAAATAGCTAAAGATTGACGGGTTTTTTTCTGTTTCTTAGTAATAATCCCACACTGCTTTTAAATACTCTCAAAACTTGTCAAACACTTTCACTGTCACTGCAGTTAACTTCACCTTGGGCTGCACAATATATCCTACTTACAGCATTTTGTCATTGCCAGTATTTGCATTAAGCATGTTCACTTTTTGGAGTGCAGAATTTGTGGATTGTTGCATATTCCATGTGTCTGGATTTCATGCTTTGCATGCTGATATTATATTTGGCCTGTTGGCTCAAGTTCACTGCAGCCATGTGCATAATACCTGACACAGGTGATGGTGTGCAGAGATGGTGGGAGGCATTGTGGTAACAGAGGACAAAGAAGGGAGGAAGATGCACCAAAAGGAATTATAACATCGTCTAAGGAACAGAAGGAAGCCTTGCACAAAGGCCATGGTGTATGCATTTTTAAAGACTCGCTAGCCGACTTTCCATGCCTCAGGCATGACAAGATGACCAATGTGGTGGACTGCAGCAAAACAATGCAGCCAAAGCCTTATACAGTTGGAGAATCAGCTTTCTGAGTTGAGCTACTAAAAACACAGACTGCCAAAGAAACATAAGCAGCATCCTTCCATCACATGTGTTTGTCTGTAAGGGGATGGCCTAAAAGAGGAACATTAGAGCAATCATGAAAAAAAAAGGAGTAGGTTATTTTTTTGCAGCCCTGTAACAAAGCCAAGAGAGTTTAAAATCACTCCATATACATCAGGACCTTACTGAGTAATTAATATGCTACACTTTCATGTCTTTGAACTTAACTGAATTATTGTTTTGAGGATTTTGCACGATCCTTCAATGTGACTTGTTCCACTTTAAATCCTAAAGAAAATACAGATTATCCAGATTTGCCTCACTTTATTAACTTGGCTGCGTCTAGTTTTAGTATGTAGGAGGCTCTGTCATGTCTTACAGAATTATCGGATGGTATTAGAATAAACTCGAAGGGAAGCCAAATAATTGAATATAAAACTGAATCTGACCTTAAACTTAGACTTATTTTACTGTCTTGGCGCAAAGACGCAACGGTGAAATTTGCATGCTTGGGAGGAAACTTGCAAACGGATTCATGTGTGTCGAGCAGTTACACATCTTTAGATCTAGTAGTGCATATTGCACTAATATCACTACCAGGCTTCCTGCCATTTTATATTCTGGTGACTTTTCAGCAGATTACAGGTCTCGACATGAACTACATGATATTCAAGGTTTTCCAATAGAAAACAAAGTGTAAAAACCATGTTCATATTTTGCTTGCTAGGAGGCAGCTTGTTTTTTTGTTGTTTTTTTTTTTGTAATTTTTTAAAAGTGATCTTAAGGCGTAGTTCTCCTGAGAGACAGAGAGGGGGGAAGAGGGTTTGCCGCAAAGCAGAATACAAATTTTGAGGATACAAGTTTCATAGACAACCCTGTGCTTGTCCTTCGTGTGGTCTTCTCCAGTGAACTAAGCAGCTTTGAGTTGAGAAGCTACAGAACTTCAGACGCGTCCCTCCTGTTTCTGGCAGCTTCCTTTTATTTCTTAACCAGACGGTTCAAGGCGAGCAGCTCATATCCCTGCTTCTCTACATCTGTTGCTTTAGTGTAACAAAGGACTATCTACCATGAGACCTCAGAGCAGCAGGGATGTCTTGTTGAGCATTCCGGAGTGCATGCAACCTTTTGATGCATTTGACTGGCAGTCAAACTACGTTTTCCTGCATGAAGAACTGTTTACTGCTTTCTGGGCTCTTTATTCACATTTTTAGAGGCTCATCACAGTGGACAGTGCTGGATTTTAAAGTCAGTTTAATATTTTTAATTAATAAAGATGACTTCACTGAGCTCTACAACATCAAACATTGGTCAAACATATACAAAAGTGTATCTCATGTTTTTACCATGATGACACTCTTCTGCACCCTAAAGCCATTTATAACTAGTGCTTATTTAAAGTTGTCTATCTGTGATATAGGGCAATGTGCCTTTTGACTACCATAAATCTGGGTATATATATAGTTGGGCTGCTGTTTGTAGGAAGAATGTGCAAAGCTTACATGTTTTTTAATTGCAATTCTTTCATCAGCATCTCAAATGGATGCTCTGAACCTGACGGTAACAAGTTGCAGATAAAATGAGACACAATGGATTCATTTTACTAAACCAAATAGCAGCTAGCAGTTTGTTTTCACTGTCCTGCTGTGTTGTGCTGACTCCCAAAGCCCAAGCAAAAATTAAATTAAATTATATTAATTGCTGAAAAAAAATAATGCAAATTAGGCTGTGTTGGACCCCAGTTTCCATCTGATATAGCATGCTCTTATCACTTTGTGCTGTACAAGTTTAATATGTTGTCACCTTGGATTAAATAGACTATGCAGGACATAACCTAGGTTGTATGACTATGTGGATAGCCGTCAGCATGGAGAGGGTAAACATGTTGCTTTTGGCAGTTGTAAAGATTTAATTACCTGTTTTTATTATTGCTGTTACTGGTGTGAAGAAGGAGGAAAAAAATGCATCCACACACTCAGCAGATGATGTGAGAAGGGCGAGCCCATCATAACCTTGGAGTAAACAAATCAACACATGTTTGTACACATACATAATTAGTGTCAATCAGTGCATAGTTAGCACTAGTTGCTTTTAAAGTTCTTTAAAGCTGTTTTTTTTCCTCCTTTTCAATTAGCACATCGGGCACTGTCTGTGTGTTTCAGACATCCCACCTTTTCTGGTGAAAAGTGACAGACTAGCTTCACTGCTGACGGCATCATTACATCCAATTTCTGGCTGCTCTGTGTTAAGGGCTTTCAGCAGCTCATATTGTTATTGTTGTCATTATAAAAAATGTGGTTAATGAGCAATTATGTACTCCGACTAAAAATACAGCAAACTCACAGTTTATGTACTGTTTGGAACAGCTCTCCTTGTGAAGACGAGCACATATATGATGTTGAGCATCTCGGCAGAATAGAGAATCAAAAAATCTGATCTCGAATAACATATTTTAATTAATATTTTTATTTTGTAGGCTTCTTTTAATAGTATTAAAAATGAAATTATTTATGTGGGCTTAAATCTAAATTATTTTTATTCAACCAATAAGTTTGTTTCTGATTGAAAGACGGGGATCTCCCAACAGTTGAGACTTTTTTTTTTTTTCCTATGGTAATGGTGGTTATGTGCTTCCCTTTAATTGAAGTGCAGGAAATCATATTAATTCTGTGATTGGATAAAATTCAGCATAGTCTCACACAATGCGAGTAAAATAGCCTGCCTGTTTTGACCAGCATGTCAGAACACAGGCAATTTACTTTTGAGAACGCCGTAAAAGCAATAGAAAACTCAAAGCTTTCCAAAATGCCCTGAGCAACTGCTGATTTGGTCAAAATGTTGGTAAAATTAATAAATATGCCAGTAGTATGAATGATTTTGGTTGTAACTGTGAGGGCCATAACCTCCAAGATAGGAACACTGCAGTTTTGTAGATTTATGGACATAAATATTTTTAGACGTTTTGTGGTCTCCAGATAATACCAGATGTCAAATGTTTGGTAATCCCATGATTTTTTTCTGTTGCGGTGTCAAATTGACATTTTTGAGGTGTGTCTGGTAGAAACGGGGAAAGATAGTTATCAGATTTTCCCCCAGAATTACTTGTTAATGCTTTGGTGAGCTTTTGACCTTTCTTTTCAGACCAGCAATGTTGTTGCTAGTTCGTTGGACTTATTTTTGTCTTGTGAAAAACATTGTAGTATTCCATTATGGTAGCGCTGCCAGTCTACGTTGTTCAGAACCCAAAGTTAAATGTGAAATCTGATGGCGATCTAAAATACTGAACAATAACCTTAAACTGTCCGCTTGGAGACTTGGACATATTAAGGTTTTACAGCAGTACTGCCACCCCAAACACATTAACACAGCAAGGAAACATAAAACTTTTAAAAGGCCACTTCTTTTGAATTGTGAAGGAGCAAATACTAGAAAAAGCAGTTTCTCTGAAGAGTTCTCTAACTCAAAATTGAGTCAGAGAAGCCATCTCCAACCCTGCTGTTCTTGTATATCCCTCTGCATTTTATCCCCCCCGTCTGCTCACTTGTAGCAAAGCAGATGCTTGTCCTGTGTAATCTGAAACAACGGTAGACTGGTGTCTGACTGCTTGATTTCTCAGAAAAATAAAACGTTATTTTCAAAGCAGCAGGAATCGGAGGTATGGAGTCGATCTGTGTGTAGTGGAATGAATGTCAGAGATGCAGCGAGCTACTCCAGATCTCTTGGACAAATCATTTGGGGATCTATTTCAATAAAATTAAATCAGATGTAACCATTTAAGATATTTGCTTTTTTCATTTATTTAAATGATGCCAAAAAAACAAACCTCCTTAGAGATTTTGCATAGTTTTGTGTTGACCAGAGGAGCCAGACTTTTTAAAGCCTCTTACAAAGAAAAGAGTTGTTTACTGACAGAGTATTAGAAGTTGTGTCCCAATGATCTTAACGTCTAGAAGTATGTTATTTTAACATGAGCCAGTTTTCTATCCCCCCCACGCACATGTATGTAAGCTGCTCAGTACTTTTGATCCTCATTCAGAAATTATTTCTACACTGACCCTGTGTTTCTACACACATGGGCAGTTCATGGCATTACAACCCCAGGCACGCAGTCCTATTTCTTCCTACTTGTGTCCTGAGATGTTATCATTTTCCCTAGCGTAAAGCTGAAAGGTTATATTTGTTTATTTCACAAAGATTAAATCTTCTATCATCTGTGGAACAATTTTTTCCCATAAACTCAGATGAAGAAATAAACTTTTAGATAAATGGCTGTTGAGTGTAACGTATATATTTCTGTCATTGTTTGCCTTTAGTGTCTAGAGTGAGTAAAGGAAATACAATTGCAGTGTCAGTAATAAACTGGTCTCAATTGTAATTCTGCTACAATCAGTCAAGCTTATACTCTCAACTTTCTATACGGGTGATGTAAGAACAGTGACGAACAGAACTGGCTCCTAAAGAAATAAAAAAGTATAAAATATATGTTCAAATTTTGGTTGCACAACAACAGTGCACAAACATTATTTATACACCTGATAAAGTTCAATTGCTGAGCAATATGTTACGCGTTTCCTCTTGTAATTTGATGATTTACCTTTGCCACTGAGCAGCAACTCTTTGAATGTGGAAGACCTACTTACCATCGAATTTTGTTCCACCCACAGATTCTCCATCATGTTCAAGTCAGAACTCTGGGATATTCAAAATGTTAATATTACTTCAAGTCAGAAGAAAATTGTTGGTAAAGTTAAGATTACTTTAAACCTAAAGTGACCAGGCGGGTGCAAACTTTGAAGTTATAGTGGCTTTGTCTCATCTACGACAACAATGTTTAGGAGTGTGTTTATGTGAATGTTTCTAGACTATGTGAGGTCAGACACTAATGTTATAGTAGAAGACTGGGCTCATTGTATTTGCTCTAATTCATCCAAACTGTGCTTTTTAATGTTGAAATCAGGAATCGGTGAAAGTCATGGACCTTGCTTTGGGCACTAGTGTACCATCAAGTTAAAACCTAAAGGAGCCATTATCAAACTGTTCCCACAAACATGGGAACATTTGGAATAGTCCAAAAATGTTTTTATGTACTGCAGCAATATGAGTTGATTTCACTGTAGATGAGGGGCCAAACCCAACTCCTGAAAAATGATCCTACACCTCAATCCCTTCTACACCAAATGTTACTCTTGGCAAATTGTAGCCAGGCATGTGCTGTTCCTCTAGCAACTGGCAAACCCTAACAAAGAGGCATGATTCAGAAATCTAGAAAACGCGTCTCTACTGCTGTACAATCCAGCAGTGGCGTGCTTCACACCTCTGCATCTGGCGCTTTGTATTGCTCTTGGTTATGTAAGGATCTTTATTAGGACTAGCTGCTCAGCCATGGAAACCCACACCACATTGTTCTCTTCATGCTTGTTCTTGAGCTAATATGAAAAAAAAAAAAAAAAAAAGACATTAATTTTGTATGTATGCTATTGCCTTGGCAGAAAGCTGCAAGTTGTGTGTACCGCATTTCTCAACATACGCTGCTCTGATTTACATGACCTACTACCGTATGACAGTTGTTCCCAATAACTTATACTTTGTCATATTTGATAGTTTCAGAAGTAGAATTGAAACTAGATGCCTTATTGTTAATATTCAAATAATGTCAGTCAGTAGAGAAATTTGCTTTTACGGTGACAGTAAAATACAATTAACATTTTTAAACAAAAAAAATAAGTAAATAAAAATGGAAAGATGGACAACTCAACTGGAATCAAGTGCAAATAAGAGCTCAGGAAAATTTACTAGATTTAAATTCTTGTTTTATCAGATCACACAAAAAGTGTGATCTGATTTGAAAAAAATGTTTTGAGGGAAGTTTTAAATTTCTGCTTAAAAAAATGTGCTTAATGTAGTGTTACTGTACACTAGCTACTTTACGGGAGACTTTTTTTAATTATTGTTAATATTTTATTTTTTAATTTTTTTAAGCATGCTTCATTTAACTTTCAATAATTGCACACATCCAAAACATGTTTCACTTCCTTTAAACTGTATGTTAGTGAATTTCCACATGACTGAGGTTTATTAAATCTCTTTTTCATAAATACTTTTTAGAATCTAATATCTTCTTTAGGTTGTTTATATATATTTTTTTTTTTTTTTTTTTACCTAAAAATGCAAAACACTTTTTTTTTCTTTAACCATTGTAATGAAATTGGGCCAAAGGTACCTTCGTATTAAGAATCTGTCAGACAATATTAGCACATTAATGCCTGTAATGATGGAAACCAATCTGTGAGATATTATGTTTCATTCAGATGAGGTCTAAACGGCTCCGACCTGTGATGTCTGACGTAATTACGCGACTGTCATCATCAGCTATCAGTTTCATTAGAAACTGAAAGCGCTAATCTCTGCTGGAACATTAAGTCCTTTTGTACAAATCGACAGAAATTCAGCAATTTTCTGCAATTACAGTAAACTCTGTTGTTTTTCTTTTGACAAGTGCGTTTTTGTGAAGAAATACAAACTGAACCTAATCTGTCTAAGCTCATTCAGTGGTTTGTTACACGTCTATTTTACAATGCAGCGCTTTGGTTGTTTTCTCTTTGCTAACAAACAATTCTGAATCAGTGCTCACTTCAGACATCACTAACATCTTTGTTTCCCCTCTTTGCTCTGTTTCTGCTTCTTTCTCTTTCTTGTCTTGCTTTTTTTTTTAAATCCGGCTTTTGCGACTGAACTTCTGCTTCGCTGCATGCTGTGCTTGATTTGGAACAGAAACAAAAGGTGAGTTTTGTTTTTAAATGTATTGCAGCAATTGTGTATTGCATGTTCTTGGTTGCTTATGGTTTATTTTTTTTAATTTTCCACAGTAAGGACAAATTTAAAGACTGTTTTATGGTGATGACTTTGTGATATTTTATTGACAAACCAACCTGACACAATCTGGATGGGATTAAAAAAAAAAAAAAAGAAAAAAAAAATGAAAACCTTTAAACTGGTTGTGGCACCCTCATTAAGTACAAAATGGGATTTAGTTAATGCAGCTAAATTTAGATGCATTGCATTTATTAAGATTCTCTAAATTTACAATACACAATTAGTTTTGATGTATGACCAATGTAAACCCATAACTTCTCAGTTTAGAACATCAGATTTGTTTGTACATTTGTAATTCCTAGTGGAAGTGCTTATGAGGTTTACTGCAATGTTTAAACAATTCCATTAGTCATGAGTAATATTTATTGTTTTTTTTCAGTTTTTACTGAAACAATGGCTGCCTTAGAAGCTAAAATGTTAATTTGAATCAGTATGGTGAGATGTAGCAAACTTGTTCAATACGTCTGTAACTAATGATTTTCTCAGATTTATGCTCATCTCTATGGGTGCTGTTTATTTAAGATATTTCAAATAATCAATGAACTGGTGCTTGTGCTTTGATTTCTGTTAATCTATAAATCACAGTAAAAGGAATATTTTTGTACCATGGATGAATTTGCTCTTTAATCCCTTTTCTATTGTAATAATAGAGGTCCTTTTCTTCTAGGTTGTTTTCTGTATTTGAAATTGTCAGTTGTGCCAATTATTGCATGCACTTTAAATATTCCCACATCCATATCTCAGTTGATGTGTAGAATATAAAGCATTTTTTTTCCTTTCATCACTTTCACTCATCAAAAGATGACTGAGCGATGAAGCTGTTGCTGGAGCGTTTGAAAAAAAAGAACAACAGTGTGAGAGCTGCCCTTTCCTGGGGGCAGCTAATAAATAAGATCCAATTATACAGAACCCACAAAGATCACTTTTTTTCTGTCAGGATGCAAGAATGCTGGTGTAACCTAAACCAATTGCAAAGTTGCAATCCAAGAACAAATACCCACAAATAGTAGTTATAATGGAAAGTGTTATGATTATGTATTTCTTTTTAATTTTCTAGTTATTTTTCTTACCCATTACTTGCATATAAATGTTTAGGTACAGCCTAAAAGTAATAGATGTTTCATACTAACAATGTCCTTTCACTCTGAGAAAGATATTTCTAATTGATAGAAATGTGTGAGTTTTAAATAACCTAGTCACTCAAGCATGATCTATTAAAAAGAAGCGACAGAAACTGTTTTGCTCAATTCAAACTTTTTTGGATAAAGCTGCACTTCCAAGTATTGGGTTAAAAAATAATTTGCTTGTTAAAAAACTTTTACCCTACTTTTCTTACATTATTCTTTTGAGGTGTATTTTTAAAGACACTAAAATCAAAGTTGAGGAACACAATTCTAACAAGCTAAGATTAGCTGGTTAATTAGGCCGACCATCTGTTTGGGCAGCAAGCCGACACTATGCTGTTTAACAGACACGCCGCTCATAATTGACAACTGTAGCTTCAAACAGCATTACATTATTCAGAGAGCTGTTAATACACCTTTATCTTCTATAGCTGTTTCTTGTGAAAGGAAGTACATACAAACAGCTGAATTTGTCTTTTCTAAACAGAGTGGCACAGCTAAAAAAAAAAAAAATCATAAAATATTATTATTCAGTGTTGCCATAACTATTCTCATCATTCTCTTTCATGCGTATCAAGATATCCCGATCAATTCATGAGCCTTAACATCTTGACCACAAAGACCAATATGATATGTGAGGATAAAAGACAGTGAAACTTAAGCTAACTCACTACATAACTGATGACCAGAATTTTAGTGCATGGAAACAACATAGTTGAACCCTCAAACAGTATGAAAAACCAGCACAAAGCACACCTTGTGATGAAAAAGACGGTAACAGGTCACAGCCATTTTTTTTAAGAGTTCTGAATGTCCTTTCATTTAATTTTCAAAAAGATTTACAGTACATATCCCCAGTAGCAGGTTCTTGCACCAACACATTATTAGAATGACAGGATTGTACATCTCAGACTTGACCTGGAAAAAAAAAAGTATCAAAGTTATAAGGCTTCACCTCAATAGTGGATATATAAATAAACCAATCAACAAAATCTACTACGAAAGTTATTTTTTATTTACACAACATGCATCTGGCTACCTACTAATACAGATTACATATCCACAATGATGTGGTTGATGAGGGAATTTAATCTGGGTGAAGTCATTAGCTGTTTATCATGCCTGCTCTCCAGTAACGTCAAAGAGAAAGTGATCTTCAAATAAAAGCATAATAAAACTAAAGTAAACTTCCTGTCAGCCAGTGTAAGTGTGTGGTTAGTGAGGTGGTTCTTTGTGCCCCAAACTCAGACATCAAGGGTTATGCAGTATAAACGCTGGTTATCTTTGTGTTTCCTCCATGATGCTGTGTGTGCAGAAGACTGGACAGAAGATAAAACAGCAGCAGTAAAGTAGCATTGCTAGTCCTGTGCATTTGGCGTTTTCACTGGGTGAAATGTAGCACAATAGTGGCATTAGAAAGCAATCACAGCACATTGGATTTATGTGGCGAGAGATGCAGAGGCTCAAAGAAGTGGCCCTTCCATTGTTTGGCTCACATTTATAGATCAGAAATTAGATAAACTTGTTCCATGTACAAATATGGCATTAGTTTTATCCTCACAAACATTGTAATATTGAATATGTAATCTTATTGAGCTCACTGCTCTTACTTGCTATGTTTATTTTTATATTACAGGATTTATTACTTATTGAGGTTATGTTTATTAATGGGCTGGAAAATAATTGAAAGTCGATCTTTACTTTGAAATGAGTTGGTGTTAATTATACATCACCATTTAAAAGATTAAAGGCTTGGAGTTGGGAAAGTTGTCAAACACCGTTACCCTCATTCTGTTGGGGAAAAAGAAATCAGGTGTTTAAACAAAGGAGCTTTACAAGTTTCCGTTTTTTCATGTAGTTTCTAGATATCATTTCCTGTATGTTATTAATGCTGTGCTCTCAAGATCAATGTAGCCTGTTAAAGAGAAAGTTGGGTAACGACAAGTTCGTTGCTCACTACTGGCACGCTGTAAGAGATAATTAGACAGCCCATTTCCATATAAATATAATGACCTAGGAAGATGGCGTGTTTGTGTGGGCTCCGTCAGTCTGCACAATGCATATTTGTAGAATACTTGATGGAAGAGGTGGTGTGTGTGCGCGTGTGGGTGCGTGTGAGAGGTTAAGCTCGTATGGGTTGTTTTGGGAAGTGAAGGCTCCCAGGTGGAGTTAAAGTCCGCGGTCAGAGCTGACAGCTTGGTGTGACTTGTCAAACGACGTGACACATTAAAGAGCCATGATCATTCAAATCTGAGCTTCAGTGCTGTCAACCTTAACTACAATAACCCTCAAAATACATCCAAGTTGGACCCACTTAACATATCCACTTAACATATCCGTGGTGGATAATATGTCTCTCAAAGGTGGGGAAATTTCTCAGAAATTCAGGAGCTTTCGTCGTCTGCTGTGTGCAGAACTTGATAAGCTTTTGAATTACAATGAGACAAAAGCAGCCGAGAAGAGGTTGGTGGACACCGTCGTAGGAATTATGGCGGATTGAACATCAGAGAAGGTGGGGATGAAATGACAAGAATAAAGTGGTAGTAGGTGGCCTTGTTTAAACTAAATACCTCCAAGTGGCTTTAGAAAGTGAAGTTATTACATTCTCATTTACCCTCAATTTGTCTTAAGTGTAAAACCTAAATCACCTCATTACTTTTCTCGTTTCTGCTGGATTTTATTCAAGTAAAATGTAACGTATATGTTGACACAGGAGGACTTCGAAATGTGGTCAGATTACTGAGGTTAAGAGATAGAATTAGCCTCTAAAAGGATGCAAGACTGCAAATGCAGTTTGTTATGAAACACTCAGTGTATCTGAGGATAGCAGCAGGATGTCTGTCTCACGCTGTCTTGCAGTTAGTATTTCTCTCTACGGGTACATATCGGCTCTGATCAAATGGACTTTCTCTCAGAAAAAGTCTGTCTTTTTCTTCTTTGCTTTTTTTTTTCTCTTTACCCCTCCCCCCCACTCACTTCATGCTTTTTACTTTGACATTTTGAAGAGCACCATTAGTTCTTTAATGAGTTTTTGTGTGTGGCTTCAGAAAATCTGTGCCATTATGACACATATCATCAAATGCAAAAATCATTAAAGGCTTTTCATGTCGCTGCTGAAAAGGGAAGGTCTGATCACGTAATGCACACATTGCAAACATGGCAGTCTTTAAATGATGTCCATCCCATTATATTCCTGTTCAGCATATATTAAAATGTGTACATAACACAACTATGCCAAATTGCTTTTATGTTGCTTTGACAGCACATCAGTGGGCCTTACACACCAATTACCTGCACCTTTTAACATTGTCTTGAAATGCTTGAAAATGTCACCAGTTTTGCCTCAAACACTCATAGTCCTCACAAGCTGTTCGCTCCCAGTTTTGTTTTTTCCCCCCTGCATTGTTAACCTTGTCATGCTTTTCCCCCCCATTTTTCCTTTTTTTTTTTCTTTTTACTCCTATATTTTCTTTTTCTTGTTCTGCCTCAGTGTTTCAGGCATCAGCACTTCAATATGATCCCGCTTTGTTTTTTCTGTGTCCTCGTATCACTAAGGTAATGGGCGGGCTCGTTAAAAACATATTTGCCTTTGCGACTTTATATTTTACTGTGATTTTTCATGTGCAGTGCAGGTTTGTGTACGCAGTCTGGGAGGGGGTGTTAAAGGGTGGGGGGCGATATGTTGGGTGGGGCAGGAGGGGGGAGGGGGGGGGGGGAGAACAAATTACTTCAGTGATGAATGATTTAGGCTGTCATCAGTCCACTGAATGACTTGGGAAATGTTAGGGTGGGCTTAACAACTGTTAAGATCACACTTGTGCTGTCGCTGTGAAAAGAAATTGAGATAACAATGCTTCAAACCTGATATGACAGCTGTCTGAAAATACTCATTCAGCTTACAGACATACACAAACATATTAAGGGGGCAATGGTGCATCTTCAGGAGTCCTATAGAGGGCACTATTCCACTGAGAATAAAACTCCTGGTGAAATTCATACCCACAGGCCAATACACACTGATTAACAAGCTTCTAATCAGTCATGAATCTTATTGTGTCAGTGAACTTCAGTCAAGATTTGCAAATGTATTTTGTAAAAGAGTATACTTACTTGTTCTCTCTATGGGATAGATTTTTTTTTTCTCTTTATAAAAAGAAAACAAAAAATGTCTGTGATGTTGTAGATGTTGGTGCTGACACACAAGTACTTTTAGTGATCTTGGTGCAGCAGGAATAGATGGAGAGGGGAGGGGGAGAAAAAAAAAGCCTAATGAAGTCTGTTAATTTGCTGCTATCAGAATGAAAGTCTCAGACTAATTATGGCCCTGGGTCATCTAGTCTTGATCACAGGGAGAGGTGGCCCTGCATGGTTCACTTTGATTAGCTCACTCACAACACAGCTCCTTCACTTCATTACTCTGATCTCCCCGGCTGTCTCACTTTCGCTGGTGCTAGCACAGCCGATGGGGCGGATGCTCCATGTGCAAATAAGACAATTGTAGCCGTTCTCGCATGGCTGTGCGCACCAATGCCGAGCTGTGTGCTGCGATAAGGCAGCGAGAAGACGTTAGGGCAGGTATGTAGAGCTCAAATAACACGTGGACGTCCGTTTGATGTCTCCTGTGCTTTCTTGTACTTCCTGTCAGACTGACTGAAGTTCAGGGCTTAGTGGAATTTGAACCATACAGCGAGTCAACAGTCAAATTGTGCAGCCTGTCTGACTATTCTTCTCCACTCTGTTGACTGTAGACTTGACAGATTTGTCGGAGCGCTGGATTTGTTCACTTGCTGCAAGCAGCCCCCTTCTGTGCATCTGATGTCTAGTAGTGAATTTTGCTGCAGGCAACCGTGTGTGTGTTATATATAAATATGTGTGTATTCCAGTTATAGCTCATCTTATGGGGAGCTAAATCTGCTTGCAGCCTAATCACAAAGAATGTTCTAATTCGCGAGTGTATATAAGTGTAATTTAAAAGTTAGTCTCAGGTCAATTTTGGCAAAGGTTTGGCTAGATGCGAGTCTGTCGGCATATCTCTGTAATGTCCTATGAAGGTACTGATATGTGTCTAAGTGTGTATGTGGGGGTTTGCTGATTCAATTGTGAGGCCATATAAATTAACCCGGCGAGAGAATTTATAAGGCCCCCTTAATTGTAGTGATTTAAACCTTACCTGCATGACTACCTTGATTGGTTATTAGAGCCAACACAGTGATTAAATTAGCCTTTGAAGACAGCTGCCCTCTCAGTCTTTCTTTGCTGTGTGCTTGTCTGCCTTTCTGGCAGAGACGGTTGTGTCACGTGTCTAGCTATAGCAGCTTCAGCTAAATAAAAAGTAAGACACAGATCTAAAATAAAACTGAGGGCCAGATATGCAAATATGCGTACACACACTTTTGATCTCTTGCTTGCCAAAAAAAACTCACATTTGACCGATTCGACCCAAGTACTACTGCCGAAGGCAGCAGTCGCTGGCTGCCGTTTGTTGCAGTGTTAATAGATGCAGATTGTCAATATTTAAACTAGGAGAATAATTACGTCGCAGCCTATTACCTTTGAACTGACTTCGCCTCCAAACAGTAGCTGTTCTATTTTCTGTGCTAGAAATGGAAAAGATACACCCATTATCTTATAAATTTGCCAATTGCAAAACTAGATCATAAAATGATTCTTAACTTTTTAAGCAGTTCTGATTTGAAGTGGAAAAGTGGAGCTTGCTAGAACCAGATTAGTAAAGGAATCCATAATTGCAGACTATAACATATGTTAAGTCAGTACTAAATCAAAGGAGAGTATGATAAGCTAGAGTATATAAATAAAAATCTATTTATTGTATGTATACAATATTTCAAACAAAATGTAATGTGATAAAGTTGTTTTATTTAAAACAGAAAATAAATAAATAAATAAAAAACTGACCTGTTGGAAACTTCTGAGGCATAAGAGCCACAGCTCTCACACCCCTTGCTTGCTACTCATGTGCACCACTACTGCAGCATTTATGCAACTGCTGCTCAAAATCTACAGCAATGAGCCAATAATAGGATTACTTAATTTCATGTAGCACTATCATGGTGCTTTGTCTGCACTGATGAAGCTTAATTTGCCTCGGGATGCTGAGCGCTAAATACACATGAGCTGTTCAGAAGCGGAGCACTTTGTTGCTTCAAAGAAGTGAGAGGCTCTATATATTCTTCAATCTCCTTAATTTTCTCACATGTAGAGCAAGGAAGCAGTGTGACAGCAGCTTAAAAGTGATTGGTGAAGCTTTTTTAGGTTATACATATTGATGCATCTCTCTTTTGCCGCTAAAATAATTCCATACTGTTAAAGCTGTCTTCTTAGTAAGCAAGAGAAAAGTATTCAGCCAACTAATTAATAACTGGCAGGAGAGGGATAGAACCACTTTAGTCTCTGTGCTCCATACGTCCAGAGAAAACTCCCTCTGGCACTTCTCCATTGGAAGGACTTTAAACTCTAAGAAAGGTATAATGTAAGGTTTTTGTGAAACCTTGTTTTACCTTGACGGCGATAACCAACCAATACCTTTGTGGGAGAATTTAAATATCAGGTGTGAAAGTTTTGGACTTAGTTTTTATCAGGACCTTTGAAGATACCACCATGTCACCTTAACCCTTTGAACCAGTATGAACCAGTTATTTTTGATATCCAATGGATTGTCTTATCCCGTGGTACTTTTTATATACACTTCAATATATTGCCTAAATTTTCTGTAATTAACTGTGAATCCTTAGAAATTTGACCGTTATGGTTCTAGAAACAACTGACGCCATTTAACTTGACCATTTGTGGCAGTATGGATCTCTAAAAAAGGCAAATGCAATTTAAGATGTTTTGTTTTTTGATGTCAAAATACAATGAAGTTAAAGTTCCTCATTTGGATGCTTCCTTTTAATTTTTTGTATATAAACATCATTTGGAGATTGAGTACTTCCATTTAAAATATATTGGTTTGAGGCGCCCAATCTCAAACCCTGTTTGAGATCTCGTTTGTACGAGTTGGGAAAATGTACAACATGAGTGGATACATATTAAAGAACTAATATTTTTAGTTGTACGCTTGCAATTCCTTGCAAAGGCTTTTTTAAAATCTCGGGTGGAATTGCAGTCTTCAAGGCCATTGTGTATTTGTTTGACGACACTGAAAATAGTTGACCTCACATAACTGGCCATGGTTCTTCATTGCGAAATCAGTGGCTTTGTTCCTAGATGAAAAATATGTTTGAAAGTTGCTCAATTCTAGGTTTTCACAGTGTTGCAATTTCAACCTTGAGACGACTCATCTGAAAAATGCAACACTTGATGCCATTTTCAGTGCTACAAGGAGAAAAACGTGAAATGAAGCACCGAGATACACTAAATGAGAGCTTATTCAGACTTAGTAGCATATACCAAAAATGTCTTTTTCTTTTCATTTTTGGCATTTCTGTCACTTGATTAGTTACTTTCTGTAGTTAAAATGAAGGTGAGAGACCAGGTACAGTTTGATTTCAGGGAACGCTAGAGCAGTATTAAAAAGGGCTCCTCTTTGGTAAATCAGGTCTCACTCATTACAGGGGTAGACATGTAAATTATCTAATTTGCAGGGAGATGGCATGAGACCCCAGAAAACATGAGTTTTACCCATTATGAGTTGAGCAATAGTGTTGGAATATAATTAAAAAAAAAAATTGCCTTTATTGTTTCACAGAGGTGAAATTTAGGTGTTAAGATATGCATGTTCACAGAAAAGATGAAAACAAAAAAAGTGTTAGAAATATATATACACACACACACACTAAATGAACAACAACACAGACAAACAGTCTTATTGATGCATAAGATGCATATCCATCCATTATCTAAATCCGCTTGTCCTTGCAGGGTAATGATGGGCTGGACACATTGCCAGTCCAACATTAACTATAAAATAGTCAATTTGTGTAGTTTTATACATTTGTGATTTTAAGCAGAAAGTCGCTTAAGGTAAAAGGATTATCAATTTTAATTTTTTAAATTCTTTACCTTTATCAATTCTTTAACTTTTCTTTATCTATGCAAAGTATACTGGCATGGCGATCTTTCAGTGATACCTAAATTTGATTTTCTGGGTGTGTGTGTGTGTGTGTGTATCTGGGTGTATGTGTCAAAACCAGGCCAGTTCCAGTAAGGCGCTTCCTCTGATTAGAAATCCGCTGTGATAAGATGAAGTGGTAGTGTGAGTGGAAAGGGCCGAGGATGAGGGGAGGGAGATGTGCGTGTGTGTGCATGTGCGCGTATGCTGGGGTGTGGGATGGTCGGGGGGTTGAATTTGAGGTGTTACTCGCTTGTCTCTGAGGCCCGTCTGTCATGTACAGCATCAGTCATGCTCTTTCACAGCAGTTTTATTTCATCCACCACTCCCTTTAGTGCTTTGATGGCAGAATTCACTGATACTGCCTTGTGGGAAGGACGGCTGTTTGGGAAGCAGGGCTGTGCGTTGTGTTACAAGTTGTCAAGTGCCTTTAAACTGTGACAGAGATAAAAATCAAAACCAAACAGCAAAATTACCACAAGTGAGAAGTCTAGATAACTTTTTAAAGAAAAAATAAAAAAATAAATCCAGCATTGACTCCCCAGCTGATCTAGCCACTAAACATTCCTTTGCTTTTCCTCAGAACATTTTAAATCTTCTCCTTTCTTGTTTAACTATCAATGTTTTTGACGGGAACATTTATAAACATGCTTAGTTTGATTTTGTGGGGATGCACAGTTGGTGGATTATTTTAATGTTTTCCACTGTGAGAGTAGGTCATTTACTGTTCCTTAAGTGAAGCGCAGTAAGTAACTGGAGTCTTTATGTTCTTTAAAACTTGTATCCATTCTAACCCCTGAGCTGACATTAATCACAGGAGTGGGCATAACCCAACTTAGGGCGTGACCTAAAATATTTTAAGAACTTCTGAGTGCTGATGCAGCAGTAATAGACCAATTTAGGTGCATTATGTTAGTGTTGTGTCTCTAACAGACAGCTTTAGCCTCACTTTTCCTGATTCCTGCTTGCTGATTCTAATTGGTTTTAGTCACAGACTCAGGAACCTTCCTTTCGTGCACATCCATCATTGCTTCTCTCTACCTTCTTATATCTTTCCTGTAAGTGCTTCTCCTTTCCTGCTTTTGCCAAATGTCTTTTGTGACAGGCTCCCCACTGCTCAGCTCTCACAGGTGTATCCTTATCTTCCCATACTTCCCGGGTGATGGCGCAATCTGATAATCGCAACTATCTGCACTCTCTTTGATTGATTAACCAGTGACCTTCGACCTCCAGCAGGACACGTTAATTGGCTGATGTATAATGAGTGGATTTCCCTGAAGAGGACCCGTTCTCAAGCCAGGGAGGTTGGGGGGTGTTGTTGGAAAGGGGCAATCTAATTAGGCAATTTAACTGATAACAACTGGGGTGATGTGGACAGAGTGTATGTGGGTGATGCGATTTGCATCTTGTCAGTATCTCTTAAACCATAGATGTAGCGCAGTTCCACATTTTGTCACATCACTTCCACTAATACCAATACATTTTTTTTGTGAATGCATCTTGCAGGCCAAAACAAAAGGGGCATAGTTGTGATGATGAGAAAAAAAAAAATAAAGTTTTCAGATCCCACTTGAATTAGTTCATAACTTTGCTCATCTTTGGACTAAAATCTATTATAAACTATAAACATGACCTCCCTATTTTTGCAAATTAGCTGAGGCTTCAACAGACTGGATAAAGTCTGTGAACAGCGACTGTCCAGGCTTGCATCATATTCTCAATTTGATACGAGTTTTTAATGCACCTCTCAAAACTCTTCTATTGTATTTCTGACCGTGTTATCCTGCTGGAAGGTGAACCTACATCCCGGTTTCTAAAGGCTTTTCTTCTCTGTAAGAATTATTTAATAAATAAATTTAGGTCTCTCCTGACCAGCGTGTCCTCTTCCATACGTTTGCTGGTTTTCCTGCATGACCTCTTGTGGACTATAAACATGACCTCCCTATTTTACAGTAGCTTTTTTCTATGGAACTCCATTCCATAGAAACCACATTTATATGGCACACAACTAATAGTTGTTCTGTCCTGAGATTGTCCAACTCTAGCTGTGAGTTTCTGCATCTCCTCCAGACTACTATTGACTATTGATGGTTTATTCTCTGATTAATGCACTTCCAGCCTGACTTGCAGCTGGTTCCTCTTCTGTTCCATACATTTTTTTTTTCTTTCTGTTAAGCAGTGTTTGACTCAACATTTACAATATTGTTTTATAATCTAAACAATCTTTAAACTTCTTCAAAGTTTGTGATCTGACTGGTGTATTCCAGCTGTAATGCACAATATGAAATCTCTACCTTTTGCAAAACACTGTTGCATATGAGCATTTTTTTTAAGTGACTTCTGAAGGCAATTGCTTGATCTGAAATTTTGTTAGGGGTATTTGAGTAAAAGGGGAATTCCACAAAACTTTGTTAGTCTGTCATGTAAAATCACAATAAACTACAATGAAATTTGCATTTCTGACAAATGTAAATGTTTAAACAACTGTATATCTACGAGGCAGAGAGATTAAAAGGAAATTTCAGAAATATTTGTTGTGTGCGAGGTTAGATGAGGTTTCACCAGGCTTCAAGTTTTAAAAATCGGACTGATACAGCATCTTAAAGAAGTAAGCAGAAGTCTGTCTACACACTGCATTAAAAAGCTCAATAGCACCAACTACAAGATTACATTTCTGTGAGTGAATAATTTAGTTCTTCGTGGATTTATTATTTAATTTAGGTTGTAAGTCTTAAAATTTTGTCATGATTCACTTTCATGTTTTCTCGAGCAAGAGCTGTCTCACCATAAATTTATCAAGAGACTGAAAGGCAGTTCAGCCTCCACCGTTGCATGTTAAGCGCACACAAGAACCAGGAATGTGAGAGAAGTTATGATTAGTATCGTACAGGATGAACACGCAGTGTTTGCTTTCCTTCATGTCTCTTTAAAGACATGACGGGACCTGATGTATTGCAAAATAATTATTTAACCTTGTATACCAATATGTTTTTACCAATCTCTTTTCTTTTTCTGTGATTAAGGTCAAGCTGCATAAATTGCTACATCAGTAAAATCAGATGTTATTTCTTGCTTTGTACTTAAGGTTTCTAACAAAATGTATTCTTAAAAATCTTGTGGAGAAAAGTTGTACCTCGAAACACAAATACTGAACTTATTTTGGTTTCACTGTAACAATGAGCTCAATTTTTTCTTTTTTATGTTTGGGAGTAATTCTCTGCAGCTTGACAGACTTATTAAATCATTTTTTTTTATTATTTTTGACCAAATCTTTCTGTAAACTTTGAAATATAAATTTTCAGTGCTGACCAAATACTAGTTGCCTTTATATACGTTTCAAGTGCAACTTTTGTAAGTATCTTTCTATTTCAAATTTATATGCCAAAGTAGTTATCTCCTTGCCAAAGTGTCTGTATTTCATGCTGCAATCTTATGATGCATTTTTGTCTCTTCATTCTTTCTGCTCTTTGCTTTGTATTGCACTTTTCCTTTTATTGCCCTGCTTCTACATCTCTCTTTTCCTGCTCACACAAAGATTGTGAGGAGAATGTAGTCACGGAGGAGCCACGTAAGTCTAAGTAATCGCTCAGTGTGTGGTTCTGTTTGTTTTTTTTGTGCATGGTGAGCTGTGCTGTAAGTGTGCATGTTTGTGCTCATGCTACTAGTCTCCATCTTGTGGGAGCTCCAAGTATCCCTCTTCACTTTCTAATTGGATACAGGATCCCTTAAAGGAGAACAAGACCACATGGAACAGCAGGCATACCTTTTCCTGCGGATTAACCCCGGTGTTCCTAGACGCTGTTCCCCTCTTTTATATCCCGCTAGCTGCTCCCCTCTTCTCAGCACACACTCTTGATGATTACAGCACCAGACAATTACCCGGCGTACTCCAAGGGTTGCACGTTTGGTTCTTTTAATCTGGTGTCTTAGGTAATTAAAAGCATCCAGGACTTCCTCCTTGTAAGCGTGACTTAAGAGGGTATGGTTTTTTTTTTTTTTTTTTTTTTTGTATTTGCTCAAATCTGCATTTACACTTCCTGGTCATTAGAGAAGTACTACCACATTTAATTTAGCAAACATGTAAGTGCCCTCCCCTCTCAAAAACCATCCATAACCTATTTAACCCCAACAAATGCAGCAAGGAAATTCTCATATACTATTAACTATTAAACAAATTGATGCAAATCAGTTTAGCTCTGTCCAAAGTATCATTGAAACCTAGATTCCAGAGGTGTAAGTGGTAGCAGGCGAAGCAGTGGACAAATCATACCCAGGGTCTACTAATAAAAAGGATGAAATCAAGGGTCACTTCATTTGATCGATGTCCTAAATGTATATCCAAAAAAAAAAAAAAAAAATCAGGTACTAATCTTATACTGTAGTAAGGATAGACTTCTACTTTGTCATACGACTTCTTCACTGTAGAGTCCAGATTGAACCTTGGAGTTGTGCTGTAGAAGTTTTTATATAGCACTCTGGCTTTTCCTTTTACAAACCTCTTCCTTTAGGAAACATTAAATTAACTCTAAAATTAAATAAATCTTTCATTGATAGGAAGGTTAACTCATTGCTGAAGTGAAGGTAGACTGGTATCAAAGGTTAAAGTCAGATGAGCTATATCGAAACGTAGGCGAGTCTCAGTTTAGGTCAGACTTTTTCTTTTTTTTCTTTTTTTTTTTCCTTTTTTGATTTGTTTTTAAATTTCAGTGAATTTTTTAGCAAAGGTTTAAGGTTCTGTGTTTTCATACCAAGATATCTGGTACAGCCATGTTGGTTCGATACGCTTGTGTACCAAATGAGTACAACTTATACAAAATGGCATGACAGGACACTGCTATGCCTGGATGGCAAAGGAATCCATCCTGTCGTTCAGTTTCACGTCAATTTAATACCAGCAGTGCCCAGTCCTATTGACAGGTTAGATTAGATGACATTGAGTTGTTTACTTGTTTTTATTTTAATGTTGTATGTCTCATGTCCTGGTAAAAACAATACCATCTAACTTAAATGTGACGCTTTTATATCTCACTACCGTTTTTTTAGTACCTTGTCCATATCAGTGTTATTCCATCGCATTCCCCTAATACATCTTCCTCATTACTCTTAAAAGGTAACCTTTTTTTTTTTTGTTATGTAGCCTTGGAAATAAAAACAAAGAAAATGTCTGTCTTCAAGAGGTGATATTCTCATCTACATCTTGAGGCATTTTTCTTTGTGTATCTTGGTCTTTTTGGATCTAGACAATACCAACCAGGATACCCGCTAGTGTCAATTTATTTTCCTCCTGCACATCCATATTTTTGCTTTTAGTAACATTTTTGTATTTTTTTTTCTTCATCAGCTAAAAAGGAGGAAGATGATCTTGAGGAAAAGAAATCCATAAAGAAGAGGATTAAAGAGCTCAAGGTGCTCGATCCCAAGATTGCACAAAATCTCTGTAAGTATCCTTTTCCTTTCAGGCCACTTCTCCCTTGATTTACATTTATAGGAGCCTTCAAAACTTCAAGTGTAGCAGGCCTTTTGGATGCTCTTATCCCTCTCGTGAGTCTTCTTGTACTTTTGAATATTTCTGTAATTTTAAATAACTTAGCAGAGAATGGGTTACTCAATCATTTATACAGGTTTAGAATATAAAATAAAGCACGAGAAAAGCGAAGGTGCACTAAGCACTTAACTGATACAAGCTTAAGCAAGTGTCACAACCTGTAAATGCTCCTCAAAGGCATATGAAAGTGCTTCAGTTCTTGATTTTGTGCAGTTCTTCATGTTGAAGAGATTTTTTTGAGTTTTTTTGTCACTTTTTGTGTATTGGTCACTTGAGTGCACATCTGCATATTTATGCAAGTGCAAAAACAAAGCTGCAGTATATCTGCCTAAAAATGTTTAGTAAACACACACAGGTTTCAGTTTTCTCTCCCAACTGCAATCTTTTAAATGCATTTGAAACTATTATAGGTATGTACTCAGAAGACAAAGCAGAAGAAATCTCACCGCTGCGGATGAATTGTTGAAAACGACCCTTGATCCTCTCTAATTTTCCCTCTTGCTTCTGAATGAAACAATGAATACAGAGTCTGGAACAAAATGTCTTAAAAGACATATGGTATATGATCTTTATATATATATATATATACACCAGTAAAACTGATAAAGACCGGTTGAAGGATCTCTTTGGTAAAACGGATTCAACCGGTCTTTATCAGTTTTACTGGTGTATTTTTCTAACGTCACCTGGAATAGTAAGGTTTAATTAATATCACTTCTATACAGATGTTATTGTCTCTAAAATGGCTAGAGTTGCTCAACACATTTTACTTTAAATACAGGTGATTAGGTCTTTGTCTAAAGACTGCATGCTAAGAAACTCTTCAACTAGGTTAGGGTTAGAGTTGGGAGAAAGCTCTTCTGGTAATCTATTCTTACTTCTACACTGCTGGAAAGAACTGTTTTGTAAAAGAAATAAAGCATAACAAAATGCCATCTAAGTCTACTTCAGTATTTTAATGCTGGCAATAGTGTAATAAAAATGACTACAGGTCAATTAGCTCTTTCATCATTTAGTATTCCCATTTCCTACTCACACATTTTTTTTTTCATTGATTCCTTCATTTACCGGTACTTTATTCTTCTACACCATGTTTTATTTAGAAGTATTTTGTATGAATTTATTTCTCTTGGTGCTGAAGGATTGTGAATGAATTTTGTTAATAACTAACCATAACCATAATCTAAATAGCCATAAAAATGATTAATTCTGTAATTTTGTGTAATATTTCATTTAAATGCTGATTATTTTCTCAAGATTTTATGCTGTGCCCATATTTCCATGGTTCAGATCGCCAGTGGGAGCCATCTGACTCTGGCAAAGAGAATTTGATTCAATTATCAATGACAAGTAAATAAATAGTGGATTATCAATAATTAAGCTCATAACTAAGTTATTAGTTTTCAAAGTAGCTATGAAATATCCAAGAAAAGAGAACCAACATTGCAAAACAACAAAAATATTAAAGAAGGGGCAAAATGTCCACCAATCCACTGCGGCAAGTTGATGTCATCTTTCATCATATAAACACCTCATTAACTTCAGAAGTTTTTTGTTGTTGTTGTTGGTGTTGGCAATCACATCCTCTTTTACTGATATTGTAGTATTTGCAGTAGTCTAGCTGCAGGTCAGGTAGGTTGTGCTCCCCTGTGAGTCAGTTGTAAAAAAAATAACACTGTTCCTCTGTTCAAATTGCGAGCTCGCTTTCAGCTTCCTTGGATATAAATTTACTCGTATTTGGCCAGTGGTCGGTGCCAATTCCCCCTTCTGGTTAGGAAGTATAACATAATTGAAACAAAACACAAATCAATCTCAAATGTCCAAAGAAGAAAATTGCACGCTGAATATGATGTCCTTTTGATGATCATTTAATAATAAAATCACTAAATTGTCCACAGGAACAGATGCTCTTAGCAGGGGTGCCCAAACTTTTGCCTTTTTTTTCTTATGCCTTTGCTTGTTGCCATAGCAGTTATTACAAGGCGGCACTTAATGTGAACCTGGCTGTTGATACTTATGACTCATCTCTTCACACAAAGCTAATTAACAGTGTTAAGGATCCATTAAGGGAGGGAAAAAAATGCTGTGGTGCATGATACCATAGATTTGTCTCCTTTTTCCTTCTCTGTTTTCTCTCTCTCTTTCTGTGTCTCTCCATCCTACTGTCTCTCTCTCTCTCTCTCTCTCTCTCTCGCTTTCTCCTTCTCTCACTTTCTCTCACACGCATATGCATTTGCACATGTATGCTTGGCCCTAAAATCATCGTTTAAAAGCACCCGGCATTAATGAGGATCCTGCTGATCTCTTAAGCACTCTCGGATCTTTGCACCTCATTGGCTTATATGGAGGGGAGCTGTGACCTTTGTTTCATGTATTAAAAGAAAATGGGACTAATCAGCCCAGTAACAGTGATAAATCATGCAGTAGAAATTATAGAGCAGAAAAAGAGAAGGAAAAAAAAAACGGGGAGAGTGGGCTGGTTTACAGTATGTTTTTCACCAGAGTAGGCAAAGGGTTTAAAAGGCTTGACTGAAGTTGGTAATGAGTACGTGACTTAGTTTTTCTTTTTTATTGATTGAGTTGTGCCTCACTGTTAAGCTTTAGTTAATTTCTTCCTAATGAATTGTAATTTTTTTCCCCCCACAAGTTCAAGCAGTAAAAATGACAGTAGTTGGAAAAATAAGACCGTAAACACATTTATCAAAACACTGAGCCGTTATTTTGCAATTAAGAAGTAATATGCCAACTAGGAAACTGGGGATGGGGAACCTATGTTCAGATTCTTTATTGAAGTGTCAGTATTGGCTCAGCTGTATGCCATTTGAAGTTAAATGTGTGAATTTATTTTCACTTCACTCAAATACAGACAAACTACCATCTTTTTTTTTTTTTTTTTTTAAAGCTTAATCTGGCTGAGGTATGTTTGGTGTTTTTTTTTTTTTTTAAATAATTCTTAGAGCTAGAATAATTGTTTATCCTGATATAAACCATTGCCCATCCCATTCCTTGTCACGCATTTAGTATTGAATATTGCCTAAACATTTTAAAATAGCTTTGTCTCATGGATGCATGCATTGATGCGGCTTTAATTGGATTTCTCTTTGCTTTCTACTTCATTTCCTTAATGTGTTCTTTTAATGTGTGCTGGAGCTCTTTTGTTTCCTACTACTTCATTCTCTTTTTCTGTTTCTATTGTTTCATTTCATATGTTGTCTGAAACTTCTCTAATAATAAACAGTTGTGAATCATTCATATATATATAAAATTTTTCTTATTCTTTTTCTCTTTGTCTAGCGATCTTCTTGGGTTCCTACCGCATGCCTTATCAGGAAATACGTCGCATGATAGTGGAGGTGGATGAGGATCAGCTCACTGAACCCATGATCCAGGTAGGACAGGCTTTGCATAAAGTTGCAAAAATGTTTGAAGCCTCAGCTTTTTATGCATCATGAGTGCAAGAATTTGTTGACCCGCCTACAGTAAATCTGGTCATTCTCAACTGTGAGATGGAAAGAATATTGGAAAGTAACTCATCCGACAATATGCAACTACATACCTGAGGCTGGAATTGGATTTCTTGTGTTGCTCTTCTCCTACACAGCTACACAGGTTCATGCTCTAACTCCTGTCTGTTGTCTTCATTAGTTGTCAACCTTAAAACACAGTGCAGCTTGAGGCTAAAATATGGGATAGCTCAAAAGATGAAGTACACCCTGATTGTTCTACCAGACAATTAGTCCGTAAATCAACTAACTGAAAACATTTATTGGGGATTTTTTTTTTTTTTTTACCATGGCTGATTAATATTATTCCTTATTTTGTTCTGCTTTACTATTTTACTTTGAAGGTAGTTTGGCTTTTGATAAGCCATTATGAGTATTAAGGGTTAGGACTGAGTCATTTTTTATTTTTATTTTTTTTAACAGTAAATGATCTCAAAATGCTTTGAATTTCTTTTAATAAAATTCTTGCTTAAGTTCCTGCTCAGAACCTAAAATGTATGTTTTAGCAGGAACAATGTAATTTATTTATTTTCAGTTCATGCTATGTATGCTGATTTGTATGCTGAAAAACCTTTTTGTCAGCTCTGCATTAAGGTACGTTGCTTCTGAAGTTTTAGCAGGAGAAAAAAAGTAATTCATTCAGAGTTCTGAATATCTGAATTACATGTTAAAAATTCTGCGTCCTCCACAGTGGCAGAGGGTTGCTTATATTTAGCTGTGAAACATGGCTTTTGCCCTGTTTGACTTTTCACCCAGAGGCTGTTTAAAAGCTGTGGGATGTGGAAGCTGTTCTCTGGAATGTAGCTCAGTTTTGAACCAATCCAAAATATAGTTTGTCTCTCAGTAAAATAGAATAAAGAGTATACATTAAGCATTATTTTAATATCATTTTTCATGGAATAACTAGTGCGACATTATAATTTAGAACAAAATTACACAAGAAGCAAAAGAAAAATCTCAAAATCTCAAAAAGGTGCATAATGAAGCCCTAGCTGATTAAAAGCCTGTTTAAGCAAAAATCTTTAAAAGTCCTGTCTCCTTTGTGCCACCAGTAAAAGTTTCTTACCTGATGATCTCGGTCTACAGGAAGAGATCTTGGACTCACCAACTGAGCGCCTTGTGGGAGAGTCGAGCGCATTCTCGTTACTATGCTGTGTGCTCGACTGCCAGCTTGTGCGTGCGGCTTCGTCCAAAATCACTTGCACAGATTCTTTTTGTCCACATAGATACTACTTAGTCGTTCACAGTGCATACATTCCCTCTCACGATGGTTTCACTCTCAAGTTAAAACTTCCGTATTATGTTTATGAGCTCAATGTGTGTGGGTGAAATGCACATTCACAACTTTTGAAACTGATTAAACGCTGTGGTGATATAGAGATACTCCTCTGTTAGAAGAAGCAGGTCTATAAATTGCCTTAGATGATGCTGCATAGACAAAGTAACAACTGAGGAATTTTTAGAAAATTCCTCAGAAAAAAAATAAGCTTATGCCTCAAGGTGCTTCTTGATTGCAGGTTGGCAGAATGAGTCTTTCTGGGTCAATTGGGTTTTTGGCTGGGACTCAGTCTTTCACCAGGAAAAAGAATATAGGAACCATCAGAAAATGTTTTACATTTCAGCAATTTGAGCAAAACAACACTGGAGCCTGACAGAGCAACAGTTCATACATTTTTTATCAAGTTAACAAATCTGTATATTAGGATGTACTTTTAAATCTGTGTTTTTTATTTTTTTTTATTACTAATATATCTTGTTTACAGCCAAAAATGTATCACCACATTGGAACCTTATTTCATTATTCTTAAATTACCATGTGGAAAAGACACATGGATGGTAATTTTTACAAAAGTTTTTTTTTTTTTTTTTTTCTTTGTTTAATTGGATTTTATTTAATTTATACAACTAAGAAAATGTTGTTAATATAAGATAATTTCAAAATATATGGGATACATGAGAGGGAAAAAACGACTAAGAACTCTGTGCAAAACAGATTAAGACAGTTTGCTGAATTAACTTTTTAATTGGGTTTTTGGCTGACTATTTTTGTACCAAACACTGAGGTTAATGAATGCTTCTGAAGGTTTTAGATTGTGTTGCTGTCAAACGTGCAGACTGAGTGGAAACAAATAAAAACAAACGTCATCTACAGAGGTACACATTGAATAATTCATTTGATCAATTAATAGTCATTAAGGCAATTTCAATTATGGCACATCAATAAAAGAACTTTTCATAATAGACAAGCCTTTATTTGCTTTGACTGCAGGCACCAGAACAATTTCTTCATGTAAGAAAGTAAATGTTGGCTACACATCATTAGTATTTATCAAAGGTGAACTGCAGCATATTTACAATAAGAATACGTAAATAGCATTTTCTAGTCAAAACGGACAACGAACAATGCAATTTTGTGATTTCAACCAAAAGTACATTAATCGTCTACACCCTGTTCTTTAGTAAAAGATTCTTAATTTGAATGGGAAGCTGAAAAATACACATTGCTCTTCAGCTTGACTGGTGGCATTCATTTTACTTTTAAAAAACTGAGATGGCAATCCTCTACTTAGTGAAATGCTTTGAATTTGAAGCAAAGTTCAAATGTCAAAGCAATAATTAGTGTTTAACAAGACACAGAGTCCTTTTTTTTACTGAATTTAATCATGTCTGGTATCATGTTTATTGCTGCTTTCATCCCTTTCATCTCTCTTTTCCACACTGTTTGCAGAACCTTGTAAAGCACCTCCCAGAGCAGGAACAGCTGAACGCTTTGGCCAAGTACAAAAACGAGTACTCTAATTTGTCAGAGCCTGAGCAGTTCGGGGTTGTGGTGAGTACACTCATGCACGCACACCCACATACACACAGAAAAAAAAAAAAAAAAACTGTCAGCCCAACTCAGAGTAAATGGCCATTGGTTTAATAACATGCACAAGTAGAGCATACAATTTTTGCCTTTATAATATAAAGACAAAATGCAAAAAAAAAACAGGCATTATGTTACACTATAGTATTTTTGATGATTCAGAACCTCTACTCTTTTCTTTATCGCATAGTGCAAATTAAGTGTAGCATGAACAGAATAGTTAAACAGAACATAACCGGCTGCACAGATATAGCAACCATGTTTGTTACTTCATTAATTTTATGGTAATCTAAACTTGTCTTGTATTTGCATTTCTTACTGTGTGTCTATGAAAACACTAATACATGCACAGGCACACACTGAGTGCTTTCATGTGATTAACATAATTCAGGGCTTTTTAAAATTGTATCATTTTAAGAGGTAGGAAGAGAGCCAGGACACCTGTGGACTAATTTATGCACATTAAAGAGCAGCACTTGCTACCCTATTATGTCTGCATCATTTTCTAAAGATGTTCCGAAGGAGGTTTATTCAGATTTATTCTTAAAGGGTGTTGTGAGCTTTGTGGGTTTTGTGTTTATAGCAACTTAGCTGGTGACAAAAAACATGCAACAATCTACTTTATTACCTTTGTTTGGGACTCGAACAGAAAAAGATATTAGGTTGATTGACTGGAGGGAGGAGATGAAGTGGTTAGAACACCTTCTATTGTAAACCTTGCAAAACTGAACCAGGTAAATCCTGTTTTACCGTATGTGGGCGACTGTGGCTCTGTGGGTAGAGTAGTCGTCTTGCAATCGGAAGACCGAGCTGCGTATTGGTGTATAAATGTGTGAGCGTTTGTGAGTGAGAATGGGTGAATGTGACTTTAGTGTAAAGCGCTTTGAGTGGTCAAAAATGATTGGATAAAGCGCTATATAAGTTCTGTCCATTTACCATATAAAGTGTCCGTGTAGGCCCAATGCAAGTTGTGGTTTCACCTTCAAAAAAGCTTTTATTAAAAAATAACAAGATGCATTTTACAGTTTGTATTTTCAGTGCATTTCCCCTCACTCTCCTGTATGTTTCATTATGCCTATTCGGAGTAGCACATTGTCAAAATTGCTCTGCACAGTGCCATCTGAAATGTATATCTTTCTGCAGAAAGTTTAAAATTGTAAATAATAAAAAGTGCAACATGGTTTTGTGCCAAAAAGTCAACAACAGGTAAAACTCTCTTTCAATTTGTATTTCTTGCATCAAATTTCATGCATAATTTTGAGCTACTGATACAGCAGACTCCTGCATAAAATTCAAATGTTTCTCCATAAACTAGAATACTATCGAAAAAGTAATTTATTCCAGTACTTCAGTTCAGATAGGGACACTTGCATATTATATTTATTCATACACAGTGGTATATTTCAAATGTTTATTTGTGTTAATATTGACAACTCTGGTTCACACCCAAGGAAAAGCTAAAATTATTTTCTCAGTATAATGTGAGACGTATCCTAGAGATATAACAGAATGTGTATTCCAGGTATTAACCACATTTCTATTCAGTTCTAAGCTTTGCACTTCAATGTTTTTGAAGTTAATAAAGTTACATTTAAGAAATAATAATAAAACGAAAAACTCTTTGTTTACTGCTGAAAGAAGTTGGAAAGAAATAAGGAAAAAAAAACATATTATTTTAATATATTAATCTTTTTTCTTGATTGGAACGGACTGAAAACATACTGGATCGTAACTTTAAATCCTAAATGTGTACCATTTTGTGATTCTGGTCTACTGTGTTCTCCTAATGTGTTCTCTCAGATATTAACAGTGCAGTTTTATACTCAAGATTTTCTTAGAGAATATATAAAATTTGAATAAAGGGCTTATTATTCTACTTACAGCTGCTCTCCATTCATCTCCATTGTGCTGAAAGATACACTTATCTTCATTTGGATTTATCATACCTCTACCTTATGGCTAATTTGTTAATAATTAGGCCCAGGAGCACAGAAAGGAGAAAGGTGCTGGTCCGATGGGCCAGGTGGTAGCACTCTGAACATGTCCTCTCACCTGCAGGGCGCACGACAAATAAATGAGCAGTATTTTGTGCCTGAAAGGAAACCAAAAGTTTAGCCTTTACCAGCTGTTCCTGGGCAGCTGATAATCGTTTTTCCTCTTATTAAAAGGCTGCCTAAATAAATGACTTTGTGCTGTGGCAGACATCTTCATCTTTCATGTCTTGTGTACTGCAAATTTTAAGAATTTACCATTACGGTATCTCTCATGGTCTCTTAATTTGCAAATATTGAGTAAGAGTTAAACGTTTTAATTATTTCAACAATGTGTATAAACCTCTCAATAAAAAACGAAATGGTAATTGGCAATGGAGGGTATGGGGGATTCAGGATGCTGTGGATGTGCAACTGTTAACTCGGCAGAATGGGAGAGAGTGTTTATTCCCAATTGTACATTTCATTGCTTGCTTAAAATGAAAATTCGTTAAGTACAAACATTCAAAGAAAATAAAGAGAGCTGACAAAATTGATACAATTTAGTTTTTAGGGGAGCATGACCTCATTAGGAGAAGCCAGTGTTGATTTGTTATCTTGTTTACACCATTTCAAAAAAAGAAGAAACTACAACATGCACACACATTATTCACAGGGTGGAACATAAGAACAACTTTGAGATAAAATGTTTGTTTCTTTTGTTTTTTTTCTTCTGCCGATGTTGTCTGTTATAACTCCATGTCTCTGAAGTGTTTACATTTTATGGTCCGTGTGTTGTTAGTTTTCATCCTTAAAAACCCCCCAAAAAACTGAACATTGTGTCACTGTTTTCAAAAGTTCTCTTTATAGTTTAAACCTATTCGCCTATAGCTGCTGATGGTGTGATAGTGTTTGCTTTTTTTTATCTTTTACTGATTATCTAATCTCACTCACGTATTTATTAAATCATTTATTCAATCTCAGGATTCCATTTAGCTTTGCATTTGTTTCTTGTGTGATTTTATTCTTAATCTTGTTGCATAGTTTTTTTTTTTTTGTTTTGCTCTCTGCCCTTTTTTTCCCCCACACAAACGCATTGACACTCACATACACTCACCGAGTCACTTTCTAAAATAGTTATTTGATAAGATTGCAGTAGCTATAATTAAACCCTCGATGGAGGACATCAAACCGCACAGCCAGCTGTTGTTTAAACTAGACAATCGGAACCTGCATCCTGCTGTCTCTAACACACGTACACAATCATTGTAGTGGCCAGGTCTTGGGCCCAATGCAATATTTTTCAATTTTCTCTAATTGTGTGAGAGTGGTAATCCAAGGCAGGCTATTGTATATTCCACCCCCTCCACTGCCTGGTCTATATGGACACTAACTCCACAATTAACTTACCAGACCTGGGACTAAAATCAAATCAATGCCAGCATCTATTACCACCGCCTAGCAACACTTTCCTGTATGCAGGTTGCATAAATGTGCGTTAAATTAGATCGGCTAAATGTTGAAAGTGGCAAAAAATGTGATTGTAGATATTTTGAAAGTCTGAGTATGTTTTCTGAAGTGGTTTCTGTTTTTTTTTTTTTTTTTTTTTTTTAATTCCTTGTTTCCTTCAGATTTTCCACATCCATTTTCTATTTATATTAATGCATGTGTTTTCTTGTCACAGATGAGCAGCATGAAGCGACTCCGACCTCGCCTTAGCCACATTCTTTTCCGACTCCAGTTTGAGGAGCATGTAAGCAACCTGCGACCAGACATCCTGGCAGTAAACGCAGCATGTGAAGAGGTCAGAAAGAGCCGCGCTTTTGGCCGCCTGCTGGAACTGGTGCTTTTGGTTGGAAATTACATGAATGCAGGCTCTCGAAATGCCCAGTCATATGGATTTGACCTCAGCTCCCTTTGCAAGGTAAATAATGACCTCTACATATTTTTTTCTTCCACATTCACAGTTCTTTCTAACCCCATTGACACTGGTTCAACATGAGGGACACTTGTTCAATAAAGCTCCTGATACTGCATATTGATTTTATACAGCTGTGTTTGCAGGTGCACACCTGAAGTAGCAATAACAAAAGATTTGACAGACATGAAGTGAGCCTTATGTAAAATGGCCTGTCTGGCTCCTCTTCTGGTCTGCAGCAAACTTTATTCTGGCCTGTAATATGTCTAGAACAACAGCTTTTGATGTGGAAAGAAGTAAGAATCATGAATTGGTAAAAGGTAAAAGAAGGTTTATTTTTTTTAGTGCGTTTACAATTAGAAAATATAAAACCAAAATGTAACAACTTTCTGATTAGAAAAGAACTACTCTACCAACAAAGCCCAGTCTCCTGCAAATGAGCACAACCAATCCAAGACAATCCACAATGATTAATTAGCACAACCTAAGTTCACCGATAAATAAGTTTTCATAAGCTAAAAAAAAAAAAAAGTTACCACCAAGCAGCAAATAACAGGTTGAGGTCATATTTTACTGGTGTCACTTGGGCTAAGCCTTACTTTTGTGAATTCAAAAATTAAAAAGCAGGAGAACAATTTGTGGGTTCTTTCTTACTTACAAATAATAAAAGCACAAATAACATTTCTATCCTTCCTGTAGGTTACTAGTTTATATAAACACTCTGTGCTGCATTCTACAGCTGAAAGTCATTTGGTTTATGCCTACCAGCTTTACTACACATCTGGAGGCAAAAAATGTGTCTTCTTTTCAATATAGCTGAAGCTCAATTTTCAAGTTTGGCCAAACCTTCGCAACTGGATTTAGGTCCATGCCATTCTAATGCAGGATGTTAAGTTTAATCTAATACATTCCATAGTTGTCCTGGCTGTATGTTTAGGGGATCCAGGTGGAAGGCGAACCTCTACCTCAGTCTCAAGTCTGTTGCAGATTTAACAATTTCTTCTTCTATCCACCACACAGTGTTTTGCAGGTGGGCCAAAAGAGTTACATTTTTGTCTTGTCTGATCCAAACACCCTCTTTAGTAAGGTGGCTGTGTCCCCTTTATGATTTGCAGCAAACTGCAAAGGAAAATGGCTTTCTTTTAAAAATGATGTAGTCTTGCATATCTCTTATATAATGGTTTGCACAGCTCTTAGTGTTTTACTACTTTTGCAAGGCAGTAAGGACGGAAGGATTGACTGCTGCTGCTGATTTGATTTTCATTTGTTTTATCACAGTCAGACCTGCAAGACCACGTAAACATACAAGACGGGGTTTACGTATCAGTTGGCTTTTATCAAAACACATTAAAATAAAGGCCATGTTTAGTTTGTATTCTTCTGCCCACAATAGATAGCTGGGGCTGTCCAATCCCTCTGAAAGCACACGCACCCTTCAGGGCTAACCAAGCGCTTCATGGATGAAGACATGGCCTATGGGTATACCTCTGTGATGAAGACTGAGCACCAAGTATCCCCTGTGTGATAGTGAGGACAAAAACAAGGTGTAATCTTTGGATGAGAAACTCCTGCAGTGGTTACATTAAAGCTGTTGGCACATGCGCTGCAGTTTCCACAGTAACAACCACCGCAGCCATTTGTCACTGCCACCTCTTTGCCCTGTTAGACTTGGATGCTTATGCTCGTATAAACACCAGCGCATTTGCCAAATGTGGATTCCTGCATATTTGATGGACTAGAAACATTAGCAGAACAATAACATAATCAATCAACAGAGGTTTATTTGTGGATTATGTCTTCCACTTAGTTTAACGCCACTGTTCCAGTGTGTCGATTTCTTTTATTTTTTTCATCACGCTGACATGTTGTCTGACCACGGCGAGTCGATGTCTCAGGCACAATATGTAGAGGAAGGCATCACCTTCATGCCTCCCCCAGAGTTTGACAACTTAATACTGTGACACACTTCACAGCACAGGGAAATTGCACCCAGCCCAGCTGGAAAAAGAAAAAAAAAAATGTTTACATTGTCATCTATGATTACCATCCATCTAAATTCAGAGAGGGACCTTTTGTGAGTGAGCCATTGAAGCTTTTAGGGAAGGAAGAAAAAAAGCAAGGAAAAACCGAAATGAAAAGAGAGATGAGAATGTTTGATTAGAGGAGATAATGCAAACATGATTAAACCCAGCGGGTCTGAGTACACTGCTGTCTACCAATAGATCACCTAGAGAGATACACAGCAACACACTCCACAGGAGGGATGCACAGCAGGGATACTGAGAGGCATCTTGGAATTAGACTGTAAAAGAGCAATGATGGAAATTTATCAGAGAAATTGAAAAAATTGTTGTGTGTGCGGTTGAGGGAGACACAGCGAGTGCAGGGGGGGTCATCACGTTGTGAATTTGCTTCTGCTGCATAAGTATGAGATAGATATAAAATCATCCGTCGCACTGTCGACACTTAACATTTGTGACGCAGTCGTTGAAACATGACTTTCTCTGTCTTATGATGCCCGACAGATACTGCCATCTAATGTCGTGGGTGAAATTGCAGCGATTCATGGCGAGTCTGACAACTTTTGTCTGCTGCAGCAAACACGTCTGCCATGACAAGCTCTCACACTGTGATTTTCATTTTTTCTTTGGACAGAGAAAACAGAAACTAAAAAGGAGGCAATTTATACACATACATAGCAGTGACACATCAAAGGAAAACTTTGAATGCCAGACCCTTTAGGTTTGGAAAATTCATTGCTCTATTATCCTCCGTTTTCATATATCTTTTCTATGACAACCTGCTTTGGGTCCACTTATCCCCTTGGGGGAAGGGTCAGTGCAAATCAATATAAAATTCCTCAGAGTGATTTTTCCTTTGATGAAACTTTTCTGTCTTGAGCGAACTGGTCTCTTCCAGGATGACAGTGCCCCCATGATGGGTCACAAGGGGTCATGAAAAGATTTGATGACTATGAAAATAATGTGAGTCAAATGTGAGCCTTTTGCAGTTTCTGCCAGCTCAGTTGATGATTTATGGAAGATTTTAATCTGTGTTGGACTGCATCCTTCTCCGCATCAAATCGTCAAGTGAGGGAGAGTTTTTTCAGTTCAATATTTCAGTGTTTTCTATATTAAGATGATAATATAGTAGATGTTCAAACATTGACATAGTTCATTTAAAAATATCTTTTCTCCTTTTAATAACACGTATTCTGTATAATTCAAATAAAAACATATTTATTAGATACAAAAAAATATGTATAAAAATGAAAATTGCTATGGCAGTTTGCCAAATAATTTCACATTCTTAAACTAGTGCTTTGTTGCAAACCCTTTCATTAAACCTTCAATTAAAATTTAGTTTATTCATACAGCACCAGTTCACAACTTTTTTTTTTCTTTTTTTCTTTTTTTTTTAATTTCAGGGCACTTTACAAAAAGTCCTTTAAGTTCAGTCACACATCCTAAAACTGGGAGCTGTTTCCACAGGAGAGGACCCTGATAACTAAAGGATCTGCTTTGCATTGTGTTGATTGAATGAATCATAACTCTAGCCACTTTGACAAACATTTCAACTCCATTTGAAGAACAGGTACTCATTTGGTAACTCATGCTTAAACTGGTCGGCATTTGGCTACAATTGCCAGAAGGTTTCGGCCCCGAAAACTCCTAGAGAGCTGGCATTGTGAGGATCACAGCGAAAATGTGTTGGTTCACTTGAGGACTAAATGATGATCTCCCAATATGAAAGAAGGAACAGTGAGTAAAATGTGAAATACTGGTAGACAACTAGCAAAGAACATTGAACACTGAAGTTTAATCGAAAAGTTTCTGACGTTTTAGTTTATGAAACTGGAGCTGCGCCTTTCTTTACTTCATTTTTTAAAGTAATTGTTTAAATTTTTGTGTTGCTGGATAAATATTTGAAAAGAGTGTTGAAATGACGTAACACTGTCTGAGTTTTACTATGCCTCAAAAACTTGTTGTTTTACAAGGGTAGAATCTTGAGAACCCTTCTGGAGGGGCATTTATATCAGTCCAGCCTAACGTCAGTGTTCTGTCATTTGGAGCCTGTAAAAACACCGAGTCTGACGGCCTGAAGAAATTTCCCTGCATAAGTTTCTTTCCTGACCTCTCTGTGAAGATTTGCATGTCAGTTTCTATGTCTTAGCTGTTTGACACTTTGACAAGAAACATAAATAAACAACAATATGTACTTCAGGAATAGTGCAGAGCTGGCATTAGTTTTCAGGTATAGAAAGTAGCTTTTCATTAGTGGAAGAAATGCATGTTTTAGTTTCATTGAGGGATTTATTTGTTTACTTGTCCTCTGTGTTGCTACGGATGGATCACAAAGTAAAGGCAGAATAAGAGTGTAGGATGATCCTGTCACAGTTGTTGCATTTTAGTTGCAACATAGAATAAAATAGAACGTATTCTCGTGCCTCAGTGGGGAAACATGCAACAAATGGAAGCATTTAGATTTACACATAGGTTAAAAAAAGACATGCTATGTACATCAACACAAGGCAATGCAAGACTTAATTTATAACATTTAGACATAATTATTCAATGAGCATTTCACATTTAAATAAACATCAGATTAATTTCAATTCAATCGAGTGCATTTATGTACCATAACGTTATGTAGTGTCCCTTTGACAGCACTTCATCAACATATTTGTCCGTTAGCAAATAAAATCTTGCTTTTTTTGTTTGAGTTAGGATTTCCTCCTCTTGAAAAAAAGTTGCTTCATTCACTTCATCCGTTAGAAGCTTTGTAACTTAATATGTTTTTCCTGTGTTTTACCACAGTTAAAGGATACGAAGTCTGCAGACCAGAAGACCACATTACTGCATTTCTTAGCAGAAGTTTGTGAGGAACAGTTTCCTGATGTGCTAAAGTTTGTTGACGAGCTGGAGCACGTGGATCGAGCAAGCAGAGGTACTCTATATTTTTAAACATGCTTCCGAACACTAAATGTCAAAGGTACTTGTGCTTTTTTTGGAACTAATCAGCATTGCTTTTCTTTGTTTGTAGTTTTGTATATCAAGAAAGCCGTCTGGATTTGTCTACTTTTTTCCAGTATGTTGTTTTGGCTGCTGCCGATGTTATTACATCTAAAAACTCACTGATAATTTATATATTTACTGTAAACACTCACAAGCATCATGTTCCATTGTGAGCATTAGTCGTCAAAGCCTGGTATAAACAGTAGTGACAACTGAACAGGGAAAAGCAGAGTAAAATAATGGGAACAACCTAAAATGTAACGAGATACTGTATGTGAGATTTTAGCTTAATCAAATTCTGATGTTTTTTATTTTTATTTTACTTTGTCGTAAAGGAAAATATGCATAATCAGTAAGATTTAGACTATTATATTTGGCTCACACAAAAGAAACGGGTTGATATTATCAAAATACACGGCACATTTTGTTTTGCATATGACAATTTTAGAGTAATTGGAGTCTTTTGTATACTTTAACTGCATAATGCAGAAACAGAATGACCTACCTACACTGAAACAAAGCATTTTTGTTCAGCAAGTCTTTTGTTTTCTGTAAGCTTTATTCTTTTGTAAAAATCTCTTGGGGTTATTCTAGAATTAGATAGCTTGTTGATTCTGTAAACAATGCATTTTATTATTTTACTGTTTGATCCACGCCACACTGTTCATCTGCTCCGCTGTTTGATACCAGCATTAATCTTCAGCTGTCGCACGTTTACAAGTTTATTTTTTTTTTTTTTTCAAGTAAATACATCAGGTTATGTCAGCCACAGAGATGAAGAGCAATTCTCTCCTTTTGAACACGTTTGGAGTTGCTGTGTTGGTTTTAACGCGATTTGGCGTTTCTTTTTTTTTTTTTTCTTCTTTCTTTTTTTTCTTCTCACAAACATGGCTCCACTCAAAGTGCTTTTAGTCTGGTCCGATTCTCCTGAGTACGGTAAAGGTCAGAGACAAGCAGAGCTGACTGGGTGGTCAAAGGAGACTCGGTCTTGTTCTTTGTTCGTTGTTGCTATAGGCGGCTCTCATGCAGCAGCGGCGAGCAGAAGTCTGTGCAGAGTTTGTGTTTGTTTGTGTGCGAGGTTGTTCCGTCACAGCATGTTTCCACCCGGCTCCAAAGACGATTTTTACCCACTGCTCTAGTCCCAGCGGGAGGGAGAGGGGAAAAGTGTGAGGAGGAGAAAACGTAGGGGGATAATTTGTGTGGCTTCATTGTTTGGACTCTCTCATAAAAACCCCTCTAGATTTTCTTTAATTTATTTATTTTTTTTTTTTAAAAACGGTAGATGGTGACACCCCTGTTGTGGGTTTATTTCTCCCAACTAGACTGCATGTCCACAAGACCAAGATTAATAAGTACAAGGCTGAGATCAATGGGAAGCACAGTTCTTGGATCTTTCCTCAGACGGTGTGACGTCTGCTTTACAGACATCAAGCTGAGTATATTTACATCTGTATAGATGGAGTGTTCTTTCTCTGTCACAGTCTTTCTCTGTTGCTGTACCATTATGACATGCTCACATCTTATTACACCACATCTCGTATTCAGACACACAAATCCCATTTCTTTTCAAACGGGGCTCTTGAGTGGCTTCTTTTTCATTAATTCTGACAGCCATTTGAGAGGACTGTAGACACGCTAAAAGGCTGCATTACATTCATAGACACTAACCAAAGAGCTTACTTGGGCATGAAAACAAGGTTGGGTAGAGGTAGCAGTAATGATTTGTGTTCCAGCTCCGAAGGTGCTACTTTTCTGAATGCATGTAACGCGGCCCCTCGTTTCCCCCACACTTCTCACAGAGGCGAAACTGTACTTTAGTTCAGCGTCGCTTCGTGTCTGTCTTCTTATTTTTGCTCCCCTCTCTTCTCCTCAGCTCTGGAATCATTATTTCTCCTGACAGTGAGAAACAGTCTTTTTTTGCTGCTTCTGTCATTTCCCATGAATCTCTCCTTATCTGTCTGTCAACACCTCTGTGTCTGTCGGTCGTTCCCTTCTTGTCTCACTCTTGTTCTTGGTTTCAGTCTTTCTGTTCCTATTTCCGATTTTTTTATTTTTTTATTTATTTATTTTCCCCGCAAACACACACAGACGTGACGAACAGCAGCAGCTTTGGCCAGTTGAGATGGCATAAGCTGAGCGGTGCTTTGTTTAAACTGATAGTGCAAAGCAGGCGACTGTTGAAAGCAACTAATGGGCTCAACCTGGTTAATTCATCTTAGAAATATACATATTACCTTTTGGCTGTAGAAATGATGCTCATTTGTTTTTTGTTTGTTTTTTTTGGAAGAGACATTCTTGCATAAATTTTTACACAGCAAAAATATAGAAGTTCTGTTTCCAGCGTCTTGTTGCATTAAAGAGTCATTAAGGACTTATGACTCGACGACATTGACGTGGCTGTTTAATATGCTGTTCAAGCTCCGCTTTGTAGTTCCACCTCATGCCGTCTGAGTGATGAGCCGGAGGTTTAAAGTATATGGAAGGGGCTTTCTCCGCTACATTTCAGAGGCTGCTTTGCTCTTAAGAATTGCAGTATCTTGGATGTTTAGCATGTAGAATGTTTTCTATATGGGTCTCCCATCCACAGCCTCCGACTCCATCAGTTTAGTCCCACTTGTCTGACAGGGTTTGGCCTCAGAGGGCAGATCTGCATTTCTACACTCTCCTAATTTCCATATATCAAAAGATGATCTATTGTGAACTTGTCTTTAATATGGCTCTTTGCGCAAATGCGTAGTTGTGTGCTCCTCTCTTTGTCTCATTTATTGCACAGCAGGTTGACAGAGTAATAAAAGGATGTCAATGGGGAATTTGACCTCTACAAATACTGCAATTATTATTCCTCTAAAACACCCTATATCTGTCTGCAACCTCTCTGGACTCCAGAGGCGTTCAGGTCCCATTGCCCATAAAAATCACTCACGCCTTAATGCTCAGAATGAGAAGGCAACAACAGCCTGGCCAGAGAGAGAATGAAACATCCACAAACACCACTTTGTCTTTTTTTCCCCACTCCTTGTATTTAGTTTTAGTCACAGGATGAGCCTTTAAATATCAATTCTTCAGTTCTGTATTTCAAACATATGTTTACATGGTAAACATGAATATCCTTTGCTTTGAAGGGCATTCGTTCCTGTTTAGCAGCACATTCCAGCTGTCACCATCGCTCTTCGAGTAGGTTTTCCTCCTGAAGCATATAGTTCTACGTTTGTCACCTCTCTGTCAGTCATTGTTCACATGTCTTTCCATGAGAGCGAGGCGCATCACAAAAGCCTGCAGATTAGCTTGTGAAGCAGGCAAAACAGGAGATCCCTGTCTGTTTTTGCTTTCTGTCTCGCCCTCCTTTGCTCTTTTCTCAGTCACGGCGTCATCTCACCGGGCTTTAATCATTTCTATTAACGGACTGGCTGTCTGGCAACCTTCCACTTTTCATTCTGCCCACACCTTATTCAGTCAAATTTGGTTGCCAGGTAATGCAGAGGATAAAAAGCGAACGGGGTAAAAAGCAGGTAAAGGAGCAGGCTGTTTACTAAAACTTTCGCTGTTTAATGACTGAAAATATCAACTCGCTGAAACATTTAATGAGAAAAAATATTAAATTCAGGCATCCAGTGAATAAACAGTGCATCTCAAAAGCATTATTAGCCCTTGAAATAGTTTTGTATTTTGAAATGTTTCAAACACAGAATTAAATATTCTGTTATTATTTTGTATGAAAGACTAATGCGTGACAGCAAATACTTGTGAAGCAGACATTAAATTATTATAATTTTTTTTTCTTTTTACAAATTTAAATTGTAGTTGGTGGTGGTTTTGTATTAAATCTCCTGGAGTCAGTACTTTATAGAACCACCTTTGCTTTACTTTGGGCTTTTCGAGATGTCTCTACCAGCTTAAAATATTTTTGCTTTTTTTTACATTTTATTTAACTTTTCTCTTCTTTTACAGAATAGCTGAAGCGCAGTCAGATTTGCTGGAGGGCACCTGCGAATAGAACTTTCAGGTCTTACCATAAAAAATTATTAGTTACATCTAATAATGTCTGGTTATATTCAGGTCCAGTCTAACACATTCATATAGTTTAAATGAAAGCATTCCAGTCCATAGTTCTGGCCCTATGTCTAGCGCTGTTGTCTCTAAGGAGGACCCCTGCCCTGGCCTCAGGTCATCTGTAGCCTCTGAAAATTTTAGATGAATATTAAACGTCTCTTCAGCAAGCAGCTCAGTGGCACAGAGGCGTGCTAATGAACTAATTATTTGATTAAGGTGGAGGTTGTGCTTGTAACATGAAGTAGTTACAAGCACAACTATTTTTTTTTCTTCATACCATTAAAAGGATGGTATTGACTTTTCCAAGGCAATGTACTTTAACATGTCTTAGTTAATTTTCCAGTTTGCATAATTATGATGTGTGAAAGGACAGATGGGTAACCGAGCCTAGTTTTTACTATGTGAAGGAGTACGGTATTTTCATATTGGGTGGATGGATTTACTGTCACTATAAAAATTATTAATCATTTGATTGTTTTAGCCAGGTTTTCTGTCTGTTGGTGTCTGTGTGTCACTAGACGCAGTGTGTTTAATGATGCTATGACACCCAATTAATGATCTTTACTTAGCCAAAGTATCTCTAGAAATCAATCTTCTCTTTTATAGGGGAAAAGTAATCATGAGACCATCACAGGCTTGCTGAACGGGTGTAATAAGAAGAATGTACTTTAGGTTTAAGCCTAGAAAAGGCAAATTCTCTGCAGCACAAACAAAATATTGCTGAGGTATTTTGAATGGCTGCTCACAGGATTAAAACGTGCCAAAACACAGAAAAAATGACATTTTTGCCAGGTCTTTTTTTTTTTTTTTTTTTTTAACCAAGGAAAGGGGACACAGCAAAATTTTTGCTTTGACTGAAAAAAAGAGGAAAAAGA
>NW_015113412.1:312033-342877 GCF_001443285.1 Poecilia latipinna | reverse complement strand
CATTTTTGCCAGGACTTTTCTTTTTTTTTTTTTAACCAAGGAAATGGTACACAGTCAAATTGTTGCTTAGACTGAAAACAAGAGGAAAAAGTACATTACAGAGGAGGAGAGTGTGCGAACAATTTGGCAAGTACATGTGTGGTATGATGTATTCACTGCTTTAAATTTAGTTTCCTTTACTCTCTAATCCTGTTGTTTCCGCTTTGTCATTTTTTTCTCAGTTATAAATGATGACAGAAAGTCCCACCTGCTCTTATCTCTGTGCCATCTAGAAACGTAAATGTGTTTGTTTATTTAGATTCTCGCCATTACCCACAATGAAAAGACTAAATCAACTCTCCTGTCATCAAAATGTGAAGAAAAATGGTTCAACATCAGCCTATTGCAGGCCTCTGTTTTTTTTAAACATTTAGCACAGTGGGTTTTCATCTCTAAAGGGGGTTTATGTCATGAAGTCAAAGAGAAGCTAAGCTACTCTCTTCTGTTTTTTTTTTTTTTCTTTTTCCGTAAAGCGTTTATTAGGATCAAGGGAAATGTGAAACTACTTAAGATTAAGCAGCTTATGTTTTTTTTGTGAAGCAGGGTTTAATCAGGGTAATTTAAGCCACATGCTGAATTCACTCACAAGCTAAACGTGTCAGCCATGACCAAGGTAACAGAAAGTTAGGTTCAGCCTTCGCCTGTCCTTTCCTGGTGTAAAATCCATGCACCTGTTGGTAGAAGCACATTCAAAGGATGAAAGACCTTGAAGCCTAATCATAATTTTCTTTTCAATACAGAAAGGGCATTCCACTTTTAGACAACCATGAGATGCACATAATAAGAAAAAGGGCTTTATACATGCTCTTATTTTCTGATGTATGTATTTTATTTATTCCCTCAACAATTCTGGCACCGAGTGAACCCATAATAATCGTGTTTTGTATGTGAGGCAGCTTTCTCATTCATTTTCTGTTATTTTGTGTGTGTGTGTGTGTGTGTGTGTGTTTTCCCCCAGACTTTTCTATTGTCCTGTTTTGCTTGCTTGTGTCTCCCCACATTATATCACGTTTGTTTTTGGTCCACCACCATAAATGTGCGTGTTTGTGGCTGAAAATATGTGCTTGTGTCTTTTAGTCTCTGCAGAGAATCTGGAAAAGAGCCTCAGGCAGATGGAGAGGCAGCTGCTGCAGCTCGAGAGAGACCTGGAGAGTTTTTCCTCCACCGATGACCCTAACGACATGTTTCTCACCAAAATGGCTATATCCTTTTTTTTTCCACATTTATGCATATGCTTTATTGCTTGAGGGCAGTATATAATGTGTTAAATGCAAAAAATATTTAATTAATTAAATGATAAATGAGGTCAGATGAATATTGCTAAGATGCAATGAATTGGACTTACTCCAAGTTTCCACCATCACATCCTTTGAATATATAATGTAGTTTGTGTAGATTCTATTGGGGGGGGCGGGGGGGGGAAGATAGGAAGATAAGAATGTGCTGCGTCCTCAGCCTTGGTCACACTCGGTTTCCATTTCATTATCAATGATGATGTGCACAAGTAATGAGTACATCCCATTCCACATTCAACTCACTATCCCAGCCTCTCCCTCAGCTTCTTTTCTTTTTCTTTTTTTTTCCAAAGGATTCTTAAGAGTGAATGCAACTTCAAACAAAAAGCAAAGGGTTGGAGGAGAAGATTTGGTGCTCCACTTTTTTTTTTTTAACTCTGGCAGTGACAGTAGACACTATTTATCCCTAAGGAGAGGTAATGCATTATGCTATTGAATTGTCATTTAATTATCCAGAAACAAAAGCGCTAACGCGTGGACAGAGTCAACACATTTCCGCTGCCCATTTGTGATACCTCAGTCCACTGCTGACAGCTGGTGTGCATTTGACAGCAGGGTAAATTATTCATTGTCTTCTGAGAAGGTTCTACAGGATCAGGCTGACAGCAACGACTCAGGCCAGGTGTGTTCAATAATACACTCTGTTCCTTGGCCCCTTCATGTAGTTTTGATCAACAGCCTTGGGGCTGGGGCACTGATGACTTGTGCTGAGGTAGTTAGCAGAGAACTTGAGAGCAACCCAGACAAAATGAATTTCAAGCAACTGTCACTGTTGTATTTTTGTTCTTGCATGGCGTGTCGAGGGGCTTAAAGGGGCAGTGTTATGTATTTTTCAGGTGCATTGCACAATAAAATAGCACTATCAAGTAACTATATTACCTCCAGTTATGAAAATACTGTATGCATCACAAATGCACACGGCATTTAAAATAAATTATTTAAAAGAAATTTGACTTCACAACGTGTTGCCTTGTAATTGGCCTCTGTCTCTCCAAGAAGTTCCTGCTTTTTCCGACACACAGCACGTCATCACAACAATGCATCTCCATTATGCCGTTTACAACTGTTCTTGGAAGCATTGGACTGAGAAGTAGTTTGTATGATAACCATCTTGTGATCATTACTGAATGTCTTTCAGTTTTCAGTCAAAGCAAATAATGGTTTTCCAATTCATCTCAAGAAGTTTTTGTTATTGTTCAGAGTGAGCCTCTTAAAAAAAATGTTCTTTCTATTTAAAATGTATGGCAGGTGACCCTGCAGCCAATACGGTTTGAAGGAAACTCTCAGAATCATGAGTAGTAGTAATACATCTTTGTCGGGCCAAACATGAGAGGCTGCAGGACGTCTCAGGTGAAAACCTCCTTTTCACTTTTCGCCCCTCTTAAGTACACAGTTACTGGGTCATTGGGGCTGGTGTTACACATCTGAATCTGAGCTCGGGCTTGTAAAGGTGGCAGATCAGATCATGACAAAAACAGAACGGGGATGGAGAAATGGAGACTGAAGAATAATGGAACCGGGTGGGTGGCTGGGGGAGGGAGGGGTAAGAGGGTAAGTGGAAAATCTCGAGGAAAAGAAGGCCTCGAGATTGAGTTGCGGAGAGCTGCGGGTTTCTCTCGAACAGGAAAGGAGTCAGGAGATGGGGGAACAAAAAGAGGACAGATATTACACTCCACAACACTTATCACCCTCAACTCTTAGCTTTTTTTTTTTTTTTCCCTCTCTTTTCTTCTTCCTCCTACTCTGACCTCCCCAATTCCTTCCTTTCCTCACATTCTGGTTTGGACACATATTACTGACAAGTCGATCTGGGCGGAGAGCCTATCGAACAGCATTTATCCAGCTGTGAATAGGTAGTCTCATCGGCAGCCAGATTCAACTGAGGCCAAACCTCAAATAGGTCCATCAATTGAGCTATAATGAAGGTGCAAAATCAGAGCCAGAATGCTGCCCACACACACTTGTCTGACACCACACTCACAGTCCTGCTTCTTATCTGCCATTAGGTGACAGTGTTAGCCATTAGGTTGTTGATTGCGTATTCAGGATGTTTCAAGGAAACATAATCTGAAATTTTCAAAAATATGAAACTGACAGCAATGTGGATTTTTTTTTTTTTTTTGTAACGCTGCAGAAGCTTTGACTTTCAGCTCACAATGGTGAGCATGTGAAAAAGATAGACAGGAATGTGGATTTCAGAAATTATTTTAGAGGTGTGCGTGGAGTCAGACTTTCCTCCACAGTACTGCATGCCCTGATGGTTGGCACAGAGCTTTTCGGCGCTTTCGCTCCCACACTGACACCTCTGCGGCACACGTTGACAGAGCTATTACAATATTTGTCTCCTTCCACACACAAACACGCCAAAGACTGAGAAGCTATCCTTTTCCTTGCCTCACCTGGGTGAATTTGTGAAGATTTTTCAGTCAGATCCGGCAGGCGACTTAAAGCCATTGGAGGCTGCTGTAGTTATTAGGCTTTTCTTTAATAAGGGATCATTTCACTGCTTTAAAATCGCTTTGAGATGCAAAGACATGTTGGTGCTTAAAAGTTTTACATAGTCATTGTGAGCACATGTTGCAGCCTTTGGGTGGGCTTCGAAATGAAATGACACCCTCAGGAAAGTGAGAATTACATAAATATTACATTATGCAGCAAAGCTGAGAATTTCCGTGTTTTCCGCATATTTGACCGCGCTACCTTTTGCTTAGCTTGAGTTTATGTTAGCGGTTATGTGTGTGAGATATATTAAGACACTTTGCCAGAAGCTGAACATTGATGGTGTAGGCTGCAGGGGTGCGAACACGCTGTGAAAGCAACCTGACAGACTGTATCCGAGCCACTAATGGCAACATCACAGTTTACATCTGACTGATTTCCTCACTTTCCTGAAAAACCGCAGCGAATGCTTTCGTCTTTGCTGTCCACCTACAGAATCCTCTGATCAGCACTTGATGAATACCCTAATATGTGATGGATGTCTTGTTGACCTTGACACACACCCCATTACAGCTTCAGCAAAGTGGCGCAGGAGCAGTATGGAAAGCTGGCGACCATGCACAGCAATATGGAGACCATGTATCAGAACCTGCTGGAGTACTTTGCTGTTGATCCCAAGAAGACGTCTGTGGAGGAGTTGTTCACCGACCTCAGCAATTTCCGTTCCATGTTCACAGTAAGTAAGCTAAATCAGACACTGGAGCAGTCCTTTGCATTTAGCTCCCCACTCCTTTTCTTGTAATGTTTATAGAGTTGTTTTGTTGTGATAAAGTATTTCCATTTTGAAAGCCTTTGAATAAACAATCCTTTACTCTAAAACAATTTACTCAGTCAATACGTTACGGTGGCTCACTTTCTTGAGGTTGATTGCGGCTTCCTTAAGTTTCTACATTTTACTGAATTGTCCTGCTTGCATATGAGCATCAAACAATCCTAATCTTCAGCAGTATTGTGATGGATATGTAAAAAATCTGCTGTTACACTGTAATTATAAAAAAAAAAAAAAAAGGGACACAAACATTACTTCTTGTCTGATTCTATAACTTTAATATTCTGATATGCAGAGCAGAACAATGAGAGCCTTGCTTTGTTCACTCTCAACCAGAGCATTTGTATTATTGCTCTGCTCCTCAGACTTATTTATGTGGTGCTGCTTTGAGGTCTGGATTTGTGCTGACCCACTGTGTTAAATCAGGGGGATTAGTAGCATAGGTCACTGGACATGACATAAATTAGTAGCTAATTAAGCGACTAAAGTTCTTGCACTGCCCCAAACTTAACATTTACCCTAAAGACACTAATGGATATCATGCCCTTTTTATACCGTAGAGATGTTTTTTCTTTTTTTTTTTTTTTCTTCTTTTAGTTGAGTCTTATTATCCAAATTTTTGGAAAATTTTTGTTCTCCCTTGGGCCAGAACATAAGCCCTCTGACTCCCCCTTTAGAATTGTCACAATAAATTGTATATACTTTTGCTCAAGTAAGCATGCAATAGAGAATTCATTCCCTTTTTTTAGTTTCAACATTGTAAAAATGGAACATCAGAAACTAGCCCTAATTTCTTCAGACATTTTAAGAGGCAATTATGCATAGACACATTGATTTATTCCCACAGCCTTAGATCATTTTTATGCTTGAAAGTTCCACAGTTGAATGTTAATGTTAATGATAAAAATGTGTTGATGTTTATTTGTTTTTTTTTTTTCTTTAATACTTGCATAGGTTAGTTTGATGTAGATCTGAATTAACAACATATAAATAAATTAACAAGAAGACCTATGTATTAACAATGTAAAATTTTAATCAGCTAATTAAGTGTATAAAATTAAACCAGTTCTTTGGCTTTGGTTTCAGCCAGTTAGTGCCATCTCTTCACATTGTGTCCTGCTTTAGCTTTTATGCTCTGACCAAACATAACGGTTAATGACTCTGCTTGTGAAAGGTGAACAAGCCAAGTGTTATAAAGACCTGCATTATAAGATCAACACTCCCAAAGTAGCTATTTATTTCCCTGTGATAGGTCAAGGCACAAGCAGCTTACACCCTCAGCATTTCGTACAAATTGTCACATCACACAGACATGTCTTGGGAAATGCCATGGCCAGGTCAGCGAACACAGGCATACAGTAAATCTCCGCATCGTAACCTCTCGGTCAAACCTGTGTCAGCATATACCCCGCTGTGCCAAGGCCCATGCTAATAGCTTTGTGCTGTCTCCAGTCCTAACCCCAAAGCAAACTGAGCCCTTGAATGTATTAAATTCATAAAGCATGCGTGCTTGTATAGTTTGTTAATGCCATTTCATTTGGGCAGTTTTTATAGGAGGAGCTGCTCAGTTTGGTTTTGTTTGCACACGAAGCGCAAAGACATACACATACTTGTGCACGCATGCAGCAAGTGCAGTCACCCGTAGGAAGAAGACCCAGGGCGAGGCCCGCACATCTGACAGAAATCCAATTGAGCGTATCTAATAGTGGACATCCAGGAGAGGAGGATGGTGAAGCAGACCTGTAGTGATGAAGAAAAGCAGAGGGCAGTTATATTAGTGAGCTAGTAATTTTTTTCTTTCTCTCCTTCATTTAAATAATATATACATTTTCAAAATCTAACAAAATATATATATATATATATATATATATATATATATATATATATATATTTCATGTTCATAAAAGAATGTCTTGACAACAGAGAGATTAATGAATTTGAAGTCAGAAACTACATTTTTTTTTTTTTTTTTTTTTTTTTTCATTAAAATTAAAAAATGCTCAAAAAGTCTCAAAATATTGATGAATGCAAATCAGGTAAGCAGATTTGCCAGAAGCTTGGAGAACTTTCTCCAATTTCTTGGTCAAAAATGACCAGTGACCAATTCAGAATGACATTAAATAATAAGTGCAAAATGTACTAAGTGTTTTAACTTGGGTCCTTTTTTCCCACTAGCTCAAAGTGTAACAAAATCGGAGTTGGTGCAAACAACGCAGTTAATGATGCATCCTAAATCTAATTTAGTGAAAGTCCTGCTGCTGTGAGACTACTGTGGCTCTAAAGCACAAATAAGGACAGGGACACCTCCACCTTGTAATGCAGGAAGGTTTTACCACATGGCTGCATTCAGTTTGAACACCTGATTACTCTGCTCTGCTTTATGATGCCTGGCGTGTGCAGCTCAGCTATTCAGACCTCCACCTTGAGAGCAGAGATGAGAAAGACTTATGCAACTTGATTACCATATATTTATTGTCCTCACATCTGCACATTATCATTGGGTGTTGACTACACATCTCTTGTCTAAAGGTTGTAACCCTAAAAGGCAATATGCACAACAACATAAGATACTAGGAAGAGAGCAAGAGGGCAAACATTTACCAAAGTGCACCAGCACTCTCATTCTGCTTATAAAAGGTGATAAAAAAAATCTATCTTTACAAGCTTTGAGAAGGAAACATGTTTTTTTTTTTTTTTTTTTTTTTTTTCAGCAGTATTGGACTAAAATGATGAATGGCAGATGATTTGAGAACTTTGGATAGTTAGATCATCAAGTAACCCATGTTAACTTAAGGAAATTCTGTGGTTGGTCATTGTATGAAATAATAGTCTTTGAGCATCACATAATGAGAACCACTCACTTACAAAAAGATGTGGGTATGTGAGGAATGAAATGGAAAATGCAGTGTGTTCCCAAAAGAATTTAACTTTAACAACTCAAACTTCTTGCATTAAATCATTTTCCAGTTGCTAATCTTCGAAGCTGCTCAAAAAATGAAGATGAACATTCAACCTTTAGTGTAGTACAAAAACCCTAGGTCTAATCATTGGGTGCTATCTATCTAGTTAGAGGACAGAGACAAGTTGAACGATTAAGATACACAGTGTAACCAATGAATAATTTTTCTTAATAAATAAGTGACAATGTGTAAAATCTTTGACAAACTGTTTGAATAAGGGTTCTGTGTCTCTCTTTAAGGTCATAATTCTTTAGAAGGTGGGGAGCACTAAAGCACTGAAACATTTTCAGAACTAGCAAGCGTGTGTAGGTGTGAGCTGGTCCTAATTGTTACTGAAAATCTATTCAGTTTTAAACGACTCCTCCGTCACCTTCTTAGTGTTTCCCTCTGCTTTACTGTACCAAATCAGATTCTCGTTTATTGCATAGTTCTCGTGTGAAGAAATTGTTGCCATGAACAACCAATAGTCATTCCATCATTTCAGAGATAAATTTATGACACAAAGGCCTTCATTTAAAAATAGTTTAAAAGAGAGCTCTGAATAGCTTCAATCACAGTAATTTGGCATTCATCTTCCTCATGTCCTTTGAGCTGTAATACCTTCCTTTCAAACTGGAGACTGTCATTTGCATTTTCAAACCCCTTCTACAAACTGCACTGAGAATGTAACTTATTTTATTTTTGTAGGTGTGTAAACATCTTTGGTTAAAATCTAAATTCTAAAATTTACTAAACTCCTTGACCTCATTATGGAAAATTGTTAGAATTACTAGCTTTGTACATAGACATATTTCCACAGTTCTTGTTCATAAACCCTTTTAGGTCCTATCAGTTTAGAAAGGTAGTATTTTGAATAAAGCAGAGCTAATCAGAGGGTCAGATAGTCGTGTCTTGACCAGGTTAGCCAGAAGCTCAAGTTATATAATATCCCTTAGCATGATGCTGCCACAACCATACTCTTTTACTGAAACCAAATCAAGGTTTCCCCCAGAAAACTTGCTAAGCCCAGTGGTTGGGTGATGGGGCAGTCATTCATCCAGCAGCCTGTCATGTTTTTGAGTTAAAAATTTTTGAAAGTTGACAGAAAATTTGAAAATATCACTTGATATTTATGTGTTATTGAAAGATTGGAAGATTAATACCTGAACACCAACTATAAAGTCTTTTAAAAAATCCAAACATTTAAAAAAGATTTAAATAAATAAGCAATGCTTAGCCTGGTGGGGGCACAAGTAAAGCCTGGTGGCCCGCCAGGCTTATAAAACAATGGGGGAAACCCTGCAAATAAAGATCTGCTCCTCAACCATAGACGGGTCACATTCCAGGTAGATGTTGGCTTCCTGCAGTGGTGCCGTCAGATTATTCTCCTCAGTTTCTCTGATACTCTTATCAGTATGTGACGGTGTTCCCTGGCTGTAAGTTGCTTTAAATAAAATGGCGTAATAAATCTAATTAGCAGTAATGTTTGTGATGCTGATAACCATGCTCATTACTGTTAGTTAAGTTAAACACAGACTTTGTAGCATGCTGATATTAAGACTCATTCCCGCATGACTTGTGGTTTAATAGAAGCTTGTATGTCATTGTACCTTATTTAAAGTGTCAGGTATAATGATGGGAACATTTTAGAATCCTGATTACACACTTTGTCGTAAACTATTATGAATCTTCAAGTTTGGAATTGGATGGAGAAAAAAAAAATCCAATTTTCGACTGTTCCACAAAGTGATGAATAGCTCTGCACCAAAGTTTACAGAGTTCTTTATTTACCTACGCTCCAGCTTTCTGCCAAGTTGTTTCCAATTCTCTGTGGTATTTTTTTTTTCTTTTCTGTGCTCTTGATGATAAATGGCAGAGAGCACCTATATTCATCTTTAAAATTTTACCTTGCTGCTTTACAAGAGGAACAGGGAGCACAGTGCTTTTAGGTCAATCTGCTGATAAAAAAAAACCTACAGTTAACATGTAAAGGAGCCCATATTGTGTAGATATTTAACAGTATGCATTATGCAATAGCTGATTTACTCACCTCAGGTTTAGAAAACACAGTTTTGAAGTACAGGTTAAGGGTGGTAATTTGTAAGGTTTATATGTTTTGTTCAGGTTGCAATTTCTCTGCATTTCAAGTGGCTTATTGATGTTATACTGATCACACTGAGCTGCTTTTGAATTCGAGTTGACTGCCATTTCTAACAGTGGTCACTTTGATCCAGACGTATTTGTAGATTGTCAGCTGGCATCAATAAACAACTATCCCTTTTTAAATGCGCCACTTAAATTTTTCTGTATATTACAGTAGAGTGTTAAAGCTTGTGTTTATGTATTTTCTTTTACTGTACATCCTTTTATGTAGTCTTAGTGTCATTATTATGCTTTTTTGGACGTGCCACTCACAATGGTCTGTGTGACTACAGCAGGAGGGGCGACTCAGGGGGAGGAGTCGGATGTTAGATGAAAACCCAGACCTCCTCGCTTTCAATGACAGGCTATTGATCAGGATGGCCACCACTCTATTAAATCATATGCAGTATATCTCTTGCTGGGGGATTATTGAGCTATTGACATTGTAGAAATTTAACAATGGAGATTACAGAGCCTGTTTCCTCTTTGGTTTGATGTATGGCGTTTATCTTCTGTATCATTCTGCTTGGACAGGTTGGATTTAGAAGTGCTCGTGTACCATGTCTTGCATTATTTTTGCAATGTCATTTTACTTTACACTCACACAAAGGCCTCCAGCTACCAGCAGCTGAATGCATACTTATTACATAAATATTTTTATTTATGGAAATACTATTCAGACTTCAACCTTCAACTATGTATTTTCTTTTTTTTTTTTATTCAAAACCATTTTGTTCCAATATAATTGAGATTTAGCTCTATCAAAGGCTAAACGTGCTTTGAATAATTTGTCAAATTAGAATTATAGTTTAAGGTAAAACTAAACTATAAAAATCTTAATGTTATTCATGTACTGTAGGTATGTTAATAGTTAATTAAACTCACAACTAAAGAGCTAAATATATAGATCGATGATTTCTACATGTTATTGAGATATCTATATTGTAAGATTTATGAAAATGTTCATAATTAATTAAAGATACAATAATTTGTTTAATATATGCATCTGCAAATGTATACAACTAAATATTTGTTTAACAACGTATTTATTGAATAGAAGTACTGTCTAACATTGTAGGTGTTTTTAGTGTCGACACTAATTTTTTGGTTACAGAAAATAGTCAGGAGTGTCAGAGGGGTTTTACACTCACACAACCTTAACAGAATAAAGTGTTTAAATTTGCTGCACAGTTGTAGTTGCACTTTTGAAAGTTACCTCTCACTTTATCAGCATTGCAATTACAAGTTCCCACATTAGCAACCAGGTGAGGATGAACATGTTGTTAATCTCTAAAGGTAGGAACAACAATTTGTTCAGCAATTTATTTTAAACCATTAGCCTATAAGTGAGTACCAGGAAGGATGTTGTTGCCCCTAAAAATAAGGGTTGGAGACAACAATGTAGAAATGCAGCTGTGGGATTCCTTTGCGCAACATGATCGGTTGTTTCGTCTATAAAAGGAGCCAGAGGCAAAATGCAGGATTATTATTCCAGCAGTCCTATGACGCTCTGGCGTCTGGAGCCTCTGTTGTGAAGCCATTTTATGTCTGCCAAGACCACAGTGACAGTTCACCTCAGAAGCGTCATCTGACTTTAATAGTGCCTGATAAAGACGTCTGTGCGGTTTGACAGCTGCCTTTGCCTTTGACGGGGCCTACACTACTGTAATTAACCCAACTTAGCAGTCTGTCATGTTTTCTCTTTCTCCATCTTTTCATCACTTTTTTTCCCCCCTTCCTTTACAGCAAGCACTGAAGGAGAACTATAGGCAGAGGGAGTTGGAGGAGAAGCAGAGGAGAGCACGGGCCGCAAAGGAGAAGGCTGAGCGTGAAAAGCAGGAGAGACAGCAGAAGAAGAGGAGGTTACTGGAAGTCAATGCAGGTAAAGACTGTTCAATTTACTTTGCCTGTCAACTCCTCGCAAAGATAAGGCCTTTACAGAGAGCTGTGTGCCAAATCAATCTTGTTACAAATGGTGTTAGAGATCATTCAAATACAATGACTCTCATTTATCAAACAAACAAACATGTCTCATTTTAATGGATTACAGGAGACATCTGTTTTCTCACAATGCACTGTTTGTCTTCTGAAGAACAAAAAGCCGCATCTGTAGAAAATAAATGTGTGTGTAATTTGATTGATTGCACATAATTGTACGTAGACATTTTTGCTACTTGTGTCGTTAGGGCAAGCCGAAGCACTGTGCAGGCTGGTACATGCCAGATTAACCCATTCACACATTTTATACAGTGAAGGTCAAACCACTGACCTTCCAGTTGGTGGAAAGCGTACTTCATCTTCTGAGTTATAAACGGTTCATAAGGTGGGATTACACATTAAAAGGAAGAAATTTGAGTGTAAATCACACTGTCCGCATCTTTCAAATAACAAAATTCTGATCTAATAATTTTTTCCAAGTGTATTTACAAGACATAATGAGAACACATTTTTAGATGTTAGGCGCGGTCAGTCTGTCGCTGTCCGTTATACAGTCATGTTTCAAGGATCCTCTAGTGTGGTACTGGGTTTATAATTTTGTTTATGATTAAATAAAATAAGATCTTTTGAAGAAATTATTGTGAAGCAACACAATAATTTGTGTAGCTTCACAAACAAATTATTGTGTGAACTAGGATATATGTGACAACCCTAAACAACATCTGAACAACAACATGCACAGATGCTGAAGCATGACAACACACTAAAAACAGCTGATTCTGTTTAATAGTGCATTTATAAGCCAAAAATCCAACGTCGGGCCAACATTAAAGATTAAAAGATCAGAGAAGTTCATCCATCTTAAGAAAATTCACACATTGCAGGTTATTGGGTCTAAAAGAAATAAAATACAGTCTGATGGAAAGCTTTGTTAAATTATCCACATGTATAGATTTGTCAGATCTGTTTCAGATAAATCTTAATAGAGGCTGGAAGCTTTGCTAAGAAAAGAGTAACAGCTGTAGGGAAAAAAAACACAAAGCAACAAAAACAAACACACAAAAAAAAAAAATCCAACAAATCATGATTGGTAGCTTATCAAGTGCAGTGGTTTAAAACAATTATGCAAAGAAAAGTAGGTCAGAATTTCTCCACCGCAATGTAAAAGTTTTTGCCAGTGATTGCAGGCACTTCATGGCTGTTGTTGCCACCAATTACTTTTTCACACAGGGTGAATTTGATTTTGATGGCCTTTTTCCTGAAATAAAAATCATTCAAACAGCTCTTTTGTGTAAATATGTAGGAGAACAAATACTATTTCAGGGCATCAAATATCTGCTGGTGAAAGTTGGGCTTCAGTCTTCAAAAAGGTATTGGTGCTGTAATGTTGCTAAAATTACAATTGATGTTAATATTTTTGTAAAGGCATTTTATTGACCAATAGAATGTTGTTTTCCCCTAGTAAAGAGGTCTGATTCAAAATGCAGCAAAATGGCAATAACGTAACCAAAAGGGGAGGAAAAAAAAAAAAAAACTTTGGCATGTGGTGAAATTACACTTGCTTTATGATAATCTTGATTTTACATTTCACTATTATAACACAAAACTGCAGAACGATGAACTTACTGAACACCCCACCTTTCTCTCTGGAAGATTTTCTCTAGCTTTTGGCTGAGAATTTGCGTCTACCTGCTAGTTGTTTTTTGCCCTGTTTTGCTTTGGAAAGCCAGAAGCTAGTTTGATGCCAAATCCAAGGCTGGCAGACCAGTTGTATCAGGCAGAGAGGCCTGAACGAGTATTTAAGGTTGAAAATATCCTATGCCAGTCAATTTAGCACTCCCGTGGAAGTTAGTGAACAGGTCAGAGTACTGTTGTGGCCATACTGTCCAGTCAAACCATGCCACATCTTGGCTACAACATAAAAATAAACATCTGCCTTGTTTCTGTTTCATTTGGACATCCTGTATCAACTGCCATTCGGCACAGATTGACTGAAGCTCCACTACAATTGGCTTTTATGTCACAGTTGAACTTCAAATTAGCATTTTATTGTACTGCTCAAGTCTTATGGCAGTCATTTAGTCAGTATCTCTTGATTTTTATGTTAATTTCTTACCTTATATAAGCGAAGCACAAACTTTATTAGCACCAACTTCTGCATTTCCGTCAAACCTTTTGATTTGCCGTATCGTAATTGTATAATTGCAACTTTTCTTTAATCTGGAAATGAAAAGTTTTAATAATTACTGCCTCATTTTTTTCAGTAAGTCAACAATATTTTGGAGAAGCTAGCTTAAGCAGATACACAGGATAAACAGACACAAAGATTTTTTATGCATGTGTTAGGATACATTTACTGTTTTGCAGTTAAATTAATTCAGCAAGACAATTTAATATTATTTGGATATGTCTTTAAAAAAAAAATAAGCTGCTGTCGATCAGTTATAGACTTAAGAAAAGTATTTTTGTGTAAAACTTGGTTATCACTGGTACAGTTTTCTTTCTTTTGTTTTTCGTTTACAACAGGATGTATTTTTTATTATGGAAGTGTATGCACATTTATATCTAACTTTGGATTATTACATTCTTAGAATGACGTACTCTATTTGGTTGATTATTAGAATTGAGTATGTTATATTATTTCTTTGCATGTAATTTGATGATGGACTATGATAAAAGCTATTATAAACCTCCAGAGGTTGCATGTTATTTTATTTATTTATTTATTTTTATTTTCAAATTTTGGTTTGACATTCTGTTGTTTTTTAATGTGCACAATTAAAACAAACATCTTCTTTTATAATTAAATGAATTGAAGAATAAATTGGTATACAATAACTGTACATTTTCCATGTCTAACATGGTGATGTTAGTTCTTTGTCTTGACTCAAGGCTTTGATGGTTTTTCATATTTAAGAACACAGTTACCTTCAGTTTTTGGAATAAATTTTATTGAAATTTTATAAACCTTTCTCTGACCTTAAGCAAAATGCAGCATATTTGACGTAAAAAGACCCCAATATAAAGCACACACGTAAGGGATCAACAAAATGATTAGAAAGAAAAGACCCTGTTTTCAAGTGCCTTAGTCAGAATCCTGACCTTCATCCAACTGAGTTGCTATGGCATAACCTTAGGTGGGCTATTTGACATTATCAAGGCGTCCCAGAAATACAAGTAAAAAGAAACGGCTTTAAGGAAAGAATGGTCCATAAGTCCTCTTTATTGTTGTGAAAATCCCAAAAGCAGCTATAGAAAAGTGCTTCTGAAGGTTGTTTCTGAAATATGCGCCTCTATGAATTACTAAACTCAGTATGTCACCTGTTTCTCTGCCTCTTTTGTGAGTGAAAAGTTTTCTTATAAAAGAAAACAATAGCCAAATACATTATTTGTGTATTATTTGTTCAGCCAGATTGTGTTTGTCCATGTATAAGACTCAAGTCAGCATGCATTGTGTGGATAATCAATTCCAAAATCCTGTCAAATGGAAAGAACTCAAAACTCTTGCTCCCGTCGGCCACTATGGATTGAGTATAAACTATACTTTGATTTCCACTGACTGATTATTAGAGCTTTCAAGTTGTCAGCTTGAGGTATTGCCTTTGAGGTTAATTATGCACTTTAACATTTAAGGCATATGAAATAATGGGTATCCAAGATTTTCAGTGGGGGTTTTTTTGTTGTTTTTTTTGGTTACATTTTCACATATAAATGTTGCATGACTTGAGTCGACCTCAAATCACTCAGATTTGACTGTTTTTTGACGGAGCAGCGATGAGAACTTTTGATTAGATAATGTTGCTTGAAGCATCCAATCAAAATGCATTCAGTGAAGGCAGATGTAACAAACATTTATTATTTATACTGGTTATATGTTGAAAAATTCTCTGATGATTTTGTAAGCTATTTGAAATCTATGAAGTTGCAACCAAATGCCCAAAGAAACCTGCCTTTGATCTCAAGACCAGAATCCAAATTACCCTGAAAAAATGATGATATACCAAGCTTTTCAAGCCGTGTCTTAACAACAGTTTTGGTGAACCATAGTTAGATACACTGCTTCGTTCTGGAAATACCCGGTGTAAAATTAGGCTGTTAAAGTCAGCATTTTGTAATTGTATTTACCATCACAAATTTTCCTCATCAAATAACGTCTTTGTTATGTTAGTTAGTTTACTGTCAACTACAATAATAATCTGATTTCAGCACTGTAAACCAATGAAATAAACCAAACCACAAGGGAATTTATTCTTTATTGGCAGTGTCAAAAGTAAGATTTTATAACTTTTATAACATTTTTACATAACTGACTGTTTCAAATCAGTTAAAAAAATATCAGATATTCACATATTGTAAATGTTAGTATGAGAAGCAAAGTTATTAAAGATGTTTCAGAAGATTACAGATGTTGCGGCCGTCTAGATTCCAAAACCAAACATTTCCAACAGAGGCCGTGGGTGGCAACAGGTGGTTTGATTTTTGCACGCACTTCCGACTTGATTGATTGAAAAAAATACATGTGCTTTAATTCTTGTAAAAATATCGACAAAATAATTACTAAAAATATTTTACAATTGAGTTGAAAACAAAAGCTAGCTTAATCTGACATTTCAAGTTCAAATGGTAGTAAAAAATGGATCATTTTACAAAAACCTCACGTCATCACACCGGACATTTGCCAAATAATGTACCTCCACCAAATCAATGGGAGGGTCTAATAATTACCAAAGAAAACTAAACAATTACAAAAATTAATTGCAGATTTCGGTTCTAAACTAACTTAAATATATATTTAACTGCCCAAAGAAGAAAACTAAATTGTTAGAAATTACAATTCACAAAATTTTGCATAAATGGCCACAACAGATATGTTGTTAGTATTTGACAGAAGTTTCTTCTATATGACTTGAGTCAGACATTTTGTATCCCTCCACAAGCTTCTCACAATAGTTTGGTGGAAATTTGGCCCATTGTACCTGATTGAAGCAGTGTAATCATTAGTCACGTAGATGAAGACACACTCACCAGCTTTAAGTACCATCCTCATAAGGTCTTTTGCTGTTGTCCTGAGGTTGATTTGCATATTTCACACCAAAACATGTTCGTCTAGGCTGGTATTTGTACTGTTTGAACAGACAAACAGGACAACTTCAGACACTGAGAAACTCTATTGAGGGAGAAGCCAGACCTTTTTGTGTTCCACAGCTCTTTTCCTGATGTATTGGCTGATTTTCTTGAATTTTCAATGATAAAAGGAGAAGTGTGGCATAAGTGTTGCCTAAAAATAAACCCCACAGCTGTCTCCATTTAACATGAAGGTTAATTAGAAGCTTACGACATTATCATATGACCTTTCCCTGTTTTAGTGTATGTAAACTAAATGTGAAGAAATTCTCTAAAATATTATTTTTGCTCATTGTCCTGGCATGGAAGATAATTTTTTTAAAACCATAACTGACATAAAACATACAAAATGTGATTCTGATTTGGCGCTAAACAGGAAATGAACGGTTGTTTTTTTATACAATGCAAATATCTGGTTCTGAATGTGTTCCATGTGCACATATGTACAGATACATATGCATACAAGGGCAGATTGGATGAACTAAATTTGTGATTGAGAGTTGGCTCTTCACTGTCAGCCTAGGACAGGATTTACTTAGTCCCTCTCAAACACACTCCCTCTGTCTGTCTCTCAGCCTATTTATTAACTAAAGAGCTTTCTCTTTGTTTGTCGGGAAGGATTGTCCTCAATGGAGATTTTCTATGTAATCATCTGATTATCCATCAATTCCCTAAAAAGCCTCCGAGAGGCTCTGTATCCACATTATGCTGAAGGGCACAGCAATGAGAGACAAGAAGGGAAAGGGGAGGGGTTTCAGGAGGTAATGATCAAAATGGATTTTTGCTTCCTTACCTGCGACAAGTATCTGCATTTATTTTGGTTTTACTTTTGCCTGCTTATGCATTCTTGAAATGTAAGACCATTCCCGCTTCATTCTCATTTTCCAACACCTTTTACCTGCCAGCCTGAGCTTCTACATACACTATAATGTGCCGCCTGGATTTGCCATCAGTGTGTTCAGGCAACTTGAGAGAGAGGGAGCGTCAGCTTGTGTGCATTTGCATAGAGCCCTATGGAGATTGAAATTCAGATTGAATAGGTGTTTTTTCCTCCTCCTCAAGCTGTGCCTGGCTTGTGTATGACAAATCTGTTGCATTAACTCCCAGGGTAGGCCAGGAGCAGAACTGTTTGTGGAGCGACAAATTACACATCAGAGCTTTATTTAACATTCTCTACATGGCTACAAGCGATGAACTATTAAGATGTCAAATAGAAGAACAGCACGACATGCAACAATGCATGCAAGGATGCTAAAAATATTCGAGGAGCATGAGAAAAATGAGCGAAAGGAAAGGTCCATTCAAGAAGCGGCATCTGTGATGCTTTCGGAAGCGTAAGGTAGAGAGGCTCATGCATTCATGTGTGAAATGGAAAAAAAAAAAAAAAAAAAGCTGACAAGGTATTAAATGGCAGCTTTGAAATTAAGAAAAGAACAAGATAACAAGAGTCTGTCAACAGATGAGATTTATTAAATGTCTTTCTTCATTTTAATCCAGAATGTACTTACGTCCGTTTTTCTCTCAAAAAGTAACCCGTCTAGTAACAAGCCATGTTAATAAATACAAAACTGACTAAATCTTCCAGTTAAACAAAATCCAAATACTTTAGTCAAACACTGCAAAGCCACTTGTTTTGTTTTCCTTCGAAATGTGTGAGAAATGTTTGAGGCTTATCCAGCTTTCGAAGACATTTACAGATTTTAAACAATTGAACGATTTCTTCTCATTTACATTTCACAAGTCATTTTCATTTAGTCTGACTAAATTAGAAATGCCACATTTTCCAGCATGGCTCTTTTTTACCCCATTATCAAACCGGTTCTTTTAAGCTTGGGTGTTTTCTGATGCCAATGCAGTCTAATACACCACAAAAGTACAAAAAATAAATAAATAGATAAATGAAATAAATATAAAATGGATGAAAATAATAGAGTACATTTCATCAGTATTGGATAGACTACATTAATATTATTTGGCCTGGGGTCAGCTTTTTAATTTTATTTTACCGACAGGAGTTGGCGCAAGACAGGTGCTTCATCATTTAATCTACAATAATGTTCTAACAGCTCGTCGCCTAAAATACTTATGTAGCTTCAGCATTTCTATTTCTGAATGTGGAAGATATTTGCGATGAGAAGGAGCTTCATTCGTCAACAAACTGTTCTGCTCCTCCTGTAAATGTGCAGTGTTTTGATATGACCTGTTGACAGTTTTGCCCATTAAATATGTCAGTACTGTCCCAGTTAGTTGTGTTGCAGACAGAAAAGTTTGTCCTGCCTTGAAAAATTTCCGCTTTGCTTTAAAAGTGGTATGATTTAAAAGTGTGTTCTATGTGGGGCTCACTCCCACACAGTGTAAAGAGATGATCAAATGATGTGGCAGACAATACAGCCTCTTTCATATGAACACCATTGCATCATTGGACTGTTTGGGAATATCCTAAATTATTAGTTAATAAAACTTTACACGGTCAAAGTTTCAAGCCATTATTTGGTGAAAATGTCTTATTTCATTTCTAACCAAGAGTATAGATTTACAAGCAGATTGTGTTCTGAAGAACCCTTGAAGTTTAATTAAATTTAGATACAAGTTCAGTCGGCAAGGACCTTTTTGTGTGTGTGTTGGCTTGTTTTTGTTTTTCCTTCATAGTGCTGTCCCAGTCTTTTATTATGTGACGTATTGTTTTAATGTATTTGTAGCACATTGATAATAAAATCTAAATGAATAAACCAAATGAAAATGTAAATTTTAAAATAATGTGAACAACGTAAAATGCAGCTATGCAAGTCACACATGGAAACGTAAGGCAGCGATTTAAAAATCATGGCAGCGCAAGATTCAACCAAAACAGCTCGACAACTCTGTTGGTGCAGCTTACCTAAAATCACTGACAAATACATCAACAGCAGTTATCAGGAGTTGAGTTTTGAGTTTAGTTGAGGGCTGAAACATTTTTGCCTCAGTTTAATAAATGGGATTTCAACTCTGAATAATTAGATGTTTTCAATTTATTTCTTCCTTTTTTTTCTTTTTTTTTGAGAAAGGTCTAACAAAAATGCATAAGGACATTTTCTTATTACTGTGGTGATAGTGATCAGATGCAAAGTTCAGGTGCTGTTGAGTTCGTCCCTGTCTTCATAAAAAATGACTTGCTGCTTGTTGGCAATATATCAGTTAAGTCCAATAAAAGGTATTCACTAAAGTAGAAGAAAGACCGACTGTCTTTTTGTACCATTTGTCTTCCAAGTGTCTCAGAAAGACCACAGTAGTGTGTCTGCCTTCATTGTACTCAGACATGTTATTTTCTCTCTCCACAACTTTGCCGTCTCAGCCCTGTTAACACCGTTTTTTGTTTTTTTTTTTTCTTCTTCTCCCCCACCCCACTTTTCTTGTCCGGCCCACCTCAGTTACACGCTGGTGGTTACAACTCGGTCATTGTCCTGATGATAAGTGCCACGTGCTGTTGAGTGAAGTGGCTGGAGACATTAGTCCTGGACTGAATAGAAAGTAGACAGCGACACACAGACTCTTTGTCCAGACAATAGAAAAACTCCGCCCTGAACTGGCCCTGATTAAATAGATGGTGATTGAAGTTTCACTTCAGACAGGAGGGTAGCTGCAGCTCCTTCTCCCCCTGAGGTGAAGGTCCAGCTTCATCTTGATTTTGCTCCCTTTTTGTATCATTATTTTTAAGTAAACCTATTTTTTCGGTAGATCTGGCCCCTGCCCATCTACACTTACACTAGCACATTAATCTGTATATACTGTATCCCAATGCTTTTTTTTTTTTTTTTAATTGAGTTTGCCTTTACACCCTGGGCATTTATTTGCTTAGGTGTTGGAGCCTGCTATTGGTTTGCAAAAACAAAGTTGTGAACATGAGGTAAACACCATTCATACATCTGTAACAGTTAGAAGGTTGTCTTTTTTGCCATGCTTAAAGCATGTCTCTATCTAAATTGATATCAAATTATGACAGCCTCCATATCAACTCCAAAAAGAAAAAAGAAAAAAAAGAGTTATTCACATCAAAGCACCAATCAGTAGCTTAGCTGTAATGGTTTGAATATCTCTTTTTGCTGATGTCCTTCTCTCTGGCCTCTTTTTTTTGTCTGAGTTCTCAACATCACGTCCTTTCACAGACTGAAGGGCTGTTTCAAAGCCATTTCACAGCAGCTAGCTTGACTAATACTCTGCTGCCATGTGTCCCTCCACCATTACTACCAATGTGACACGCCTGTGATCTTTCAGTTAGTGAAAATGTGGCATTGAGCATATAAATATGTGTTCTTTTGGTCTTTACCTTTTGTCTGTGTTCTGTGAGGGAGTTTTGTGTCGCAGCCGGTGTGAATTCCTTCTGAGTCGAGTGTAAAATTGGACTGTTTTTACTAGCATATATTCCTAAGGCAGGAGATCTGCGAGGGCTTCGTTTTTCCTCGCCTCCAGAGGCACACAAAACGTTTCATGTTCTTGAAAACTGGAGTCAAACGGAGCTCTGCACAAGAAGGTGCTCACTGCAGGTTGCGATAGATTGATCTGCTCTTTTTTTTTTTTTTGCTTTCTGTGCATGCTGTCTGTATTTTTTTTCGCATGTGTGTGTGTGTCTTGTGGCAAATTTTAAAGCTCAGTGCCTGTGATAAATTGCAGCAGCAGTGGAGACAAATTTGAACGTCGACGAGTGTTTGGTTTGCTCAGGAATTGTAGCTGCCTCTCTACTCAGTGTAATGATGAAGAACTAGGCACGTACCAGCAAAAGGGAGGAGTGTGAGGGCTACAAATGAAAAACACAAAAATGTGCACAGAGGACCAAGCAGACAAGGAAGTGGGTCATTATAAATTTGTGCTGGTGTTTTCACAACTCTGTGTTGGGATTTAGTATAACCACCTCCTAGTACCAAGGGGACATTCTGCCCTCAATACAGAATCTTAAGTATAAAGGAGTGTTGATGTCAAGGGACTGTGCACGTTGGTGATTGACAGGTTTTGTAGGTCTGCTTTGTGCACGACACAAGACAAAACTTTCAGTTTGGAGGCTACATTGTACATTTAGACTTTGGTGGTGATAGCTTACGTCTCATAAAAGATTTAAAGGAGTCAGGGGAGAAGCTTGTAGGCATCTCAGAGGTCAATAACTCACTCCAGTTCTGCCCTCATCAGCCTTGAGCAAACCTGTTACCCTATATCGAAGTAAACACCATAAGTCTCAAATGTATGTTTAATTTGGAGTCATTTTATTCATGTATAGAGGAAACACTCTTGATGTTGCTTTGTTCTTAACAGATCTAATTCATTTTGATGGAAGGCCTTAGTAAACAGCTGAAACTATCAAATATTTTAATACTGAGGTACTCCGTTGAATAATTCCTGTACTAATTACATGAACAGATACACACCAGCTTTGTTCAACACGTGTGACATTCTGACTAGGTCTTCATCACAACTGTGCCCACTCAAATCTATTTGCACACTTGCATGTCCCAGCCTACCTTGCCTTGGGCATTTGTACCTGCTGTTAGGTACAATTTAATCAGAAGCAACATTTTCAATTCAAAAAGCCTTTTTACTACTTAATTATTGAATAAATAGATGCGTGTGTATATGTATACAAATGCTGACAAAGCATTTGCAATATAATGTGTAGTTCTAGTGGGGGTTGAGTGAACTCTGATCAGGACGTCGGCTAACATGACCTCATATCTGGTTCTGATTCTCCTGTCTGAACAGCCTTCAGATGTGGCGATCTGGCTTGGTAGCCATGAACGTGTGAATAGAATAAGAGCAGAAAAGATTATTCATAAAACTTAAAGACCACAAATAATAGTATAGTAAAACTCTTAAGATATAAAAAAAAACTCAGTAAGAGTTTCTATCCAGATTTGGGTGAAGTATGGGAGAGCCATCAGGCCACCAGGCTGCTCAACTTGAACCCCACATAACATCTAATTGACTGTACAGCTCTGTTTGGCCACTGACTGTTAATTTACTACTCAACTCCCTTCATCACATCGTAAACATGTCACAGATTGTTCTGTGCTTTTCTGTGCAGTTCTTGGCTTCCCTGTCACTGACTCCTTCATTTTTTGTGAAGAACTTTCATGTGTCCGAACTCATATCTAGTTCTGAAAATATAAACTAAAGACCACCATTTAACTCCAAAACATCTTACCTTGGTATGAGTTTGTTTTAATCATCTTGTTACGATTTGTCCTTCTCTCCGACTCATGCTCCCTGTGCTCTTCTTATCCTTTGTTGTCATGTTTGTTGGTTTAGCCGTTTGTTTTGTTTTTCTTTTATTTTTTTTGTCATGAACCAAAGCATTATGATGGCAAGGATCAGTCCAGTCCAAACAAAATAAGTCGATTCACACACACCAGACCCCCTTCGGTGGTCAGCAGCTCTGCTCTTCTACCTTGTTGTCTTGTCGTCTTTTTTTAAAGGCAACGCTCTCTGCTTTTCTTCTATTCTGCTGTGTGTTGAAACAGCTTCTGTTGCACACAGCATGCTCCCTGGTGCTTTCAACTCCCGGCTACGATAATGGCAGTTTAAACACAACTTTTTCCTCTTTTTTTTTTTTTTTCTCATTTATTGAGGGCTAAAATCGAGGACAGCTTTAATCTAAAATGGGGACTGTCCCCGGAAATCAGGGACATCCGGTCACCCTACTCTACTGCAGATGAGTATAGTTCAGTACCATTTGAGTTGTTTTCAGTTTAGCTCCACAGGGTTCGATGTAGAGTATTGTCTCAGACCCAGCGACTGCTGTTTTCAGAATGGGAGGCTCAAATCTCTTGGATATTTTGTTTACCGAGGATGTTTGCTTTTTCTTTATATTAGACACAATTTCCATCTGCTTTTATGTTCCTTTTCTCCTTCTCTGTATGACAGTTACCTTGAACAGAAGCATGTTGTGCAACCACAATAACCGTCCCTGAGAAACATGTGACCTTTCCCATGAAGCCAAAAAAGGGCAGCAGAACAGTATGCAGTTGTGTTATGGAAAAGAAAATTGACTCAAGCGATTTTGGCTCGAGAAATTATGTTTTATTCAACCAGTTGAGTCATTTGCAGATTTGTTGCAGTCATACTTTAGTCTTCATTATGTGTGTCTGCAGTCTGTACTGTTCTCATAACATTTAGCGCTCTACAGCAACTTTGATCAACAACTAACATTTCTTATTTTCAATGCCAAAGCCATCTGTTCTGATTCAGACTGACTGACTGTAAATTAGGTTTTAAACAATTTTCCAATATGTGATTCTTTAAACCCTGAAGCAGCAGCAGCAAACAACTACTTATATCTCCGCTTATTGATGTTATTACATGGAGCTTCTCGTTCTCTGCCGTCCTCATATGTCCTGCTCCTAAGCTGTGCTCAAACACCAGTATGCTCTTGGTGAATTACTGACTCCATCCAGCCATCCAGCCAGCCATCCATCCATTTTCTGTCCCCCCTTGTCCCTAGTGGGGTCAGGAGGGGTGCTGGTGCCTATCTCCAGTGAACGTTTCAGGCGAGAGGCAGGGTACACTCTGGACAATCAGTTCTTCCATACACATTAAAAAGCTACTGGCTGAAAAAAGAACATGCTTGGCTTATTTTGCTTACCTATTACTGGGTCACATATGGACCAATCCAAGGCTGGGTTTATTTATCATAACAGAGTTAGGTTTCATTTTAAGCTGTTTGATGTTTAAAGATGAGGTTACCAAAAAATAACCCATGACCTGATTTACTAAACTGGAATCACTTGGGTTAATAATGAAAGCTTACAATTTATTTATGACAATTAATGGTTACACCCTGATCTGGTTGCCAGTCCACCATTTGGCAGCACAAAGAATCAAGTCTAGTTTATTTGTATAGCACATTCCAACAACAGGGCAATTCAAAGTGCTTTACATGATGACACAGCAGGACTCACTGCGTACTGAGGTGGTAATCCAGCCATTTGATTCAGGTTTGTTAGACCAGGAAGACATCTAAATGTTGCACGGCAGTGGCCCTCGAGGCCTGGATTTGAGAACCACTAGTTTAGTGTGTGGCAATTATGAAGGTGGTCAATTAACCTAAGCAATGTGGTGGTGGGGAGTTGAAGTACCTAGAGAGAACCCACACATTCACACAGACACATTGTTTAAATTCAGTGCATACACCAGTACTTTTAAGTAAATAAATAAACAAAAAAGTGAATATGTGCTGACGTTTTGGCGTTCTCTTTTTCTTGTGGCTTTACTCGGTTCATTGCCGAGGGCCTGTACACCTTTCTTGGATTGCATCATGTAGAAAACCTAGAATTAAAACTTTAGCACGGTTTTTTTTTTTTTTCTTTACTTGTTGGTAGTCTTCCACTATGTTGTTGCACTCGGCATAGCTACACTTACTACAAAAATAAACTGTTGTGCTATGCTGTATGATGTTGTGTTAGAATATCTCTTCTTTTTAACATTCTCTTCCTCCTTTGTCTTTTTCAGAGAATGATGAGACAGGTGTGATGGATAGTTTGCTGGAAGCCCTGCAGTCTGGAGCTGCATTCAGAGAGCGTAGGAAGAGAGCGCCAAGACCCAGAGGTAAGTCTTATATCTCACATTTATCCCCAAATACAGACCATTAAATCTAATACTCCTCTTCTAATTCAGGACGGATGTTAGAAAATCAGTGGTTATAAAGGTCTTTTTTTTCTGTCCTTTTTCCTGTTCATTTTTGGTGGAAAACCACAATGAATGCATCCTGATAGTTTCATAGTTGGACTCTCATTTTCAGTTACATTCCAGATAGACTTAATAGTTCATGTAAAAACTTGTATTTCTTCTTGATTGTTTCTTTTTAGAGAGATTATATAGATGAACCCTGAGACGTTGCTTTTCTTGTGAGCAAACATTCTAATGTTGAGCTGTAGAATGTGTCTTTTACCACCGGGTTTGTTGCAAAAAAATAAAAATAAATCAACTGTTGTGCTATGCTGTATGCTTAGTCCATTATTTGTCCACTGCCCTCCCTACAGATAACTACCAGCAGACGGTCAGCCCCAGCTCCTTCCGCCAGGTTCTCAGACCCGTTAACTATGGTAAAAAAAAAAAAAATTAAAAAAATTGTGAAAAGAACACTTTCAAAGCTCTGAGCATTCTCAGCTTTCTTCATCTGCCATTGCGAATCTGCATTTAAGCAAGTTTTGCACGTGTCACATTGCAAATTTGTCCTGCTGTAGATATGCCCTGCTTATCTTGTGCTTCACGTCTTTCTTTTTTTTTTTTTTTTTCCTTTTACCTTGCGTACATCTTTCGAGCATTTGAAAGAAAATCGGCCTGAGTGAGTTGGTGGAGCTTGCAAACTGAGAGAGAGAGTGGTGGCAATGAGAGTTGTGTGTGGGCTGCTCTGAACTTTCTCTTGAACGTGGTGCTTTGAGTAAATTGTGTTTGGTCTTTGAATGCACATTTAATCTTTGGCATTATTTAAATTGAATATTTTTTTGTCTTGAATTTCTTTTTTTTGTGTGTGTGTGTGTGTGTGTGTGTGTGTGTGTGTGTGTGTGTGCGTGCTGACTTCTGTACAGCTTTGTTTTCAAAACCGAAGAAAGATTGTGACATAAATTAGGTGGAAACTATTCAGGAGAGAAAGCATAGCTAAAATCATACTCTCATATTTAGAGGCTTCATTTCTAAGTGAGTGTATGAGCGTCCATCTTTATTTGGATGTATATATAATTACTTTCCATGAAATCCCTGTATAATAATCATAGTTGTGAACAGATATTGTTTCATGTGTTTTTTCAGACTTCTTTTCTAAAGGGATCATCCACTAAGGTATTTAAAGAATGATCTTGTTACTCTTGTTACATCTTATTAGTTGTAATTGGAATCCCAGTGGGCTTGGCGTAAGCACGAATGAATAAAATTATTTGCGCACAATCCGCCCACATCATTGATGGGTGTGATAAAGGGTGTTGCTCTGTTGTTCTGCTAGAGTATATCTGAAATTAGATTGGAAAGGGACACAGGGGAAGGATATATGTGGGGTGGGAGGAAAGTGACGGATAGATGGAGCTGTAACAGTAGAGATGGTGTGAGGAAGATGCAGAAGGCCAGATTTTAAGGGTGAGATTGTGCAGTTGTGTGGGCGAAACAGACTGGACTTGGTCTTGCGAGGATGTGTGTGCGCAAGTGAGAGAGGGACTATAACAGGGAACGAGCTAGAAATATGTTTTATTAAGAGGAGATTAGAGTAAAAAATACAGTGCCTACTACAAACGGAGCCCCTGTTCAGAGTCCATGCTGTGAGAAGACCCCATGGTGTGGTGGCAAGGTAAGAAGGTACTAAAAGGTTGCTGACCCAACTGCCCCCTGCTGGCAGCTTCAGACACATCCTTGTTGTCTAAAGCTCAAGGCTTTTGCTTGTCACTGCAGGCATCATACTCACTGCCAGCCTCCCAAAGCAACCACAGCTAATTACTTTTCTCTGCCCAGCCCCAGCACCAGCTCAGCCCTCTCAGTGCCCATTCATCTTAATTTCCCCCTCTCTGCCATCTGCCTCCTAAATAACACTCCTCCTCATTTCCCTACCATCCCATATCCCTGCTGTCTTCTTCTATACTCTCATGGCCAGGCAATGGCCCTACCCATACATAATTGCCTGTTATTGGTATGGAGCCTCTCCGCTGCTGCTCCACGGACCCCCTCCCTCACCCCGTTTCCTTTCTCTCTCCTCTACTCCTACAGAGATTCAGGCCTTAATTGCCCTGGGTTTAGCCACCGGAGTGAGTGAAAGCCGTATGACCCTCTTTGTTTATTTGGGAAGTCATGACGTTTAGTCAGAGGCGCAGGTTTTTTTTCACTTTCATACCACCCAGCCTAGATGTTTTAAATACCCTTTAATAAAAGAGTTTTGGCTTTTGCTGCACTCCAGGGAAGCAGGGAGGAGAATTAAGGAGTGAACATCTAAATCAGAAGATATGGCCATGAATGGAGGGGAAGATTTGGTTAAGTAACTCAAGGATTACAAAAGGCCACTCTTTACAACATTAAAATAATTTATTGTTGTTTTTTTTAAATAAGTTATTGTAATCTCTGGCCTGGCTTGTCTTCTGTTCCTCAGTTTCTCTCTCAGCCTCTTTCTTTTCTCTTGTCTCGTCGCCAGACCCACCCTTACAGCAGCTCAGCTCACTTTGACTTGAGCCAGCAGCAAAGGTGTTTTTGGCTGGGCTTGCTGTCTCCGTAAGCACACATATACAAACACAAACGGCCATAAAGGCGCACGGACACACCTGCTGACTTTAGGGGATGAAGGTAAGCAGGCTTTGGGCTGGCTGTGGCCTGGTTTAGGATAAGGCTGTGGGGCTCTGCGGCTCCTGAGCTCTCTAAATTGGATCGGGCTCCACAGAATGATGGATCGATGGTGGTTTGCCACACAGGTGTAAGATCCTTTATTGAATCTATAAAGAAGGCGACGGTTTTTAACTGTCTCCTTTTGAAAACATCTCTTCAGTTCCCACCTGGAATATCCTGTCACAACCTTTCTGTTTCCCAAGCTGCATGAAAGCGTGTACATGTGGGAGGGAATCAAACAACTACACTCCCCCCCCCACTGTTGTGTTTGACAGAGAGGAAGAGCTTCCACGACTCTTTAAACAGAGGAAGTCAGAGGACCGCTAAGAACATGTGCTGGCTGTAATAATTTTGCCCTAGACTGATCTTTTATGATGAGTAAGGTCAGGTACACTTCTTTGCTTAAGAGCAATTACCTTAAATGTCTTTAGTGACACCTGACCTAACAATTATTGTATGTGGTCTGACTCTGAACTAGAGCTTGAAATTGATGTAAAGGTCACTTCACAAAGGCCGCAAATCCTGTCACCAAATAGACAAGTTATTTTTCCCTACTTGCAGCTGAAAGCATTAAGATCTTTAGCATAAAAGCAAACCTTTAGTTTTTGTCATTTTTTTTTTCCTCACAATATGTCTGCAGAGTCAACTTTTATAACCCTTTTTACTGAATTTATGTCATATACAACGTCACCTTTTTTTTTTTTCTCAGGTTTGTATTTGATGGAGGACTAAATGGCTTTGGTGCAGATGCAAATAATACTTGAAAAAGGAATAAGAGTAATTTTAGACTCAGCCTGCAGTCTTTTTAAGGAGATGTGCTGCAGAACATTATTAGGATGAATCTGGAAGGAATGTGAAGTTGAACTGAAAGTCATAAAAAGTAGAATTAAGTAAAAGGAATTTGTTTCTTTGCAGCTCTGTGTGTTCTCTTCTTTCACATGTGAAACACTAGAAGTGAGATGCCGAAGCTCCAGAGGAATGCCGTTAGATTCTTTCCTATTTGATTTGGCCTCTTATAGACTGTGATATGTGGAATCCACTGTGGGCTAACTGTATCCTGAAGAATGTGTTTGCGCTTTTTCATTCTTCTTTCACATCCTTGTCTCTCCATATCATTGTCTATTACATAAGATAGCTTTCCTCCAAAGTTCCCAAGTCTAGTCTTTACTTTTTGACTTTGCCTCGTCTTCACTTCATCGGCTCCCTTGCCTTGCTACTTTCCCCCAGACATGACATAAGCAGAAAAGGAGCGGGGTTATTAAATCGTTTCAGTGAGCTCGAAACAAAAAAAAAAAAAAGGAGGAGCAGAGACTCTCTCCTACATTGATCTATTTCAATTGATGCAAGACATCATGGTTTCAAAAGTGTAACTGGAGAAGCTGCTGATTTATCTGCATTTAGTCACAATATATCATTCACACATCACATGCTGCATGTGCGCTTTTCATTACAGTGACAGATTATTGCCAAGCAACTTCTGTTATCAGTGTTCACTTTCTCACATAAATGTTTTAACTTTTGCATATATTCATAGAAAATAGCTATTTAAGCCGTGGTTAAAGTAGATGCACGATCAGCCTTTTTGTGATCAAAACTGATTTCTGGCTTCCTGTGATGCCTGACCTTCTAATTCTGATTTTAATGTATGCGTTTTTTTATTTGTTTGTTTGGGTTTGTTTTTAAAAAAGCTCTGTTTTTCACCTTGTTGGCTATGTGAGTGTACGGCATAATGGATGCTCCACTGTTATAATCGTAAGCAAATGAGTGGGGATTTGTAGAACATTAAGTTCTGTAGCATCTTTGAAGTATGTGTCACTTTTGATGTGCTTCCAGTTTGAATGGTTTGGTGTTCTGGGATAAGTGTCCTGGAATTAGATTTTTAATTATTTCATGATGAGGTGCATTATTTTTGCACAATCTCACTGCCTTTGTTTTGTTTTTGTTTTTTTATTTATTTTTTGTATCTTTTTAAGGTTTTTTTTGTTTGTTTGTTTTTTATCTTTTTAAATTTATTTATTTATTTATTTAGTTAGTTATTTAGTTATTTATTAATTTTTACAAAATTAAATGTATAATTTAAATGATGTGTAAGTGTCCTAAAGTTGTTGGCTATTTTGGCTGACCTAGCCAGACAGTATAGGTCAAACCATCAATTCATGTTCAAGTTTCAGACATTTTGGAATCTTAAGATCAGCGATTCTTTTATCGGTGCAGACAGAGCGTTCGCATAGTGTTGCGTGAGATTGAGTAATTCTCCTTTTGTGTCATTGCTGCCATATTCAAGTAGCAGTTTTGTAAATTTTGCAACAGTGTTGCATGTGTGTGGAGCCCGACATCTACAAAACTCATGATGAATTTTCCAGCATCTTAAATAATGCTGTGGCCCCCTGACTTTCCTGGTGATCAAGTTGTATATTCTGTAGTGTTGTTTGCCTAAGGCAGTCCATCTTCTGACGGGATTTAAATGTGATACAGAGCTGAAAGGACTATGATGCATAAGAATGGGGGGAAATGTGCTGCAAGTTGTTTGATACAGAAATTAGTTTTGAATCTAATCAAAATGAAAGGAATTTCAAGATTATCCCTATTTGTGAATCATGTCCTTAAAACTTATTGGGGTTTTTTATTATTAAATTATATGAAGTATATGTTGCTTGTTGATGTGTTATTACACATAAAAATGAGAGTAGGAAAACATGTTTTTTTTTTTTTTTTTTTTTTTTTTTTTTCCACATTTTATTTTATTTACAAAACAAGCCAAAATAAAAAAAAAAATTTTTTTT
>NW_015113412.1:274848-308922 GCF_001443285.1 Poecilia latipinna | reverse complement strand
TTTTAAAAAAAAAAAGGGGGGGGGGAAAAATTTTTTTTTTTTTTTTTTTTTTTTTTTTTTGCCACATTTCATGCTAATTACCAACACAGCCTAATCAAGAAAAAAATATCCTTTTACTTTTATGACCTGCTGATCTGAACAAGATGTGGACTATTATTACTTATTATTATCATAAAATGTTTTTTTATGATGGAAAAAAAAAACAATCTGGTTAATATTCTGAAAGTTCTGTGTTGTCGTTTTTTTTTATAGTTTTTACAGCAGTATTTGTGATTGTATGATTTTCACTCTAGTGACATGCAGCTACAGCCTCATAATCAATCACCAAAAACCAGAGCAGTGGATTTTTAAACACTTTTTATCATCACTTTTATTATTATTGCAACAAACGGTGAAATTTTACGGTCATATTGCTTCCCCCTAATTGAAACATCTCTATTTTTAAACCTGTGAGGAGAGAATGTCAAACGCTGATTTCCGGGTCAAAGCAATATCTGCGTTTTTGCCTCGGACACGTGTCCGCCCCTCTGTACTCATGTAAAGAGTCATCTGGCCACTCCGAGTCTCAGAATCAGCACTGTTGAATGCTGCTTTAGATGTTTAATTTCTCTTGTACTCAAAGGTACATGCAGATGGCCACATGTACTTTGACATGCCTTTGTCTCTGTCTGTCCATTTGAAAGGCTACAGTTGGTGTGTGCTGGTTTGAGCCTGTGCACACATACAGTGAACAGATGGAGCAAGAGGGCACCTTAACAAAGTGGCTTGTGTAATTAGATCTAGCCTGTGCTGTGTGACTTATGGAATAATAATTGAAGGCTGTAAAAAAGCAAAACTGAAAGATTTGTCTAACTTTTTTTTATTTTGGTTTTGATGTGAACTCTCTCGCTGCATGGTGACACAGATACATTTGGACATGGCACATTATACTACAGCCTGGTCTGTCGGCTCTGTGGATTTATGTTAAGTAATCTACCACCATCCACTCACACAGGCCCTCCTCTCGTACCTTTAAATTTACAACAGCTAAATTGGTGCATATATAGTGTATCTGAAAGGACACCATATGCCGTGTGCGATTTGGATTATGGTTTTCTATTTCCCACATCATTCTCGATGTGGTCGTAATGGTGTTTGCCTCTTTTGCTGCTTTTAAAATCAAGGAAAAATCTCTTCTTACTTGCTTGGCTGATGTGCAATTTGTCTCTAACTTTCAGAAGTGTTTTTTTGATGCATATATGGAACCTTTCTGCCAACATGAAGTTGTGTTAACAATAATCATGTCAGCATAACCCTTTGTATCTGCTACCTGAGTTAATTGTTCAGCTTTCACAATGGTAGAAAATAAGAAAGTGAATTAGTATGCTATATATTCTCATATTCCGTTGACTTGTTGAAGAGCTTAGTGTAAAGGAGAGCAGAGCTGACACATGTGTGCAGAAATCACCATCCATTTACCACCCTTAAAAAAAAAAAAAAAAAAAAAAACAGATGATGGCAAACACCTCAGCACTCTGGTCCCTCTCTCTGTGCTGTACGTCCTGCGTTTTTAGCCGGAGTCCTAAGCCGATCAGGCTCCTCAGATATCCACTTTTAGCTGGATTATGAGGAAGCCTGGCTGTAATAAGGGCTGTGAGTCGTGAAATAGAAAGTGGTGTTCAGCATGTTGAGCCAAGGACCCTAATCAGTCCATTCACACCAGCTCAGGCCCCGAGTCGCAGGTGAAGCTGCTAATGTGGGATTTCTATTCAGCACTCTTCTGATATCCTCTCACATTCTTTCTTATTTTCTAAATGCAATGATAAAACCATGTGCCGCATGACAACATCCAGAAAAGAGAAGGCGATTTATTATGTTAAATCACACATCTGTTTTGTGCCCAACTTTTTATCACCTATATTTTTTTAGAAGTTTTCCACGATTCAGATTTTTTTTTCCTTCCTTTCTCTCTCTCGCTTTCTGTATTCCTCTTTCACAGAAACCTGTTATTTACACTGATTGAGACCAGGCTCTTATGCAGTGCTCTAGTTAATAATGCAGTGAGAAATGAAGTCATTTTCACCATGGCTTTGTGCTAATTAAATTTTACAGCAGTCTTATCGCTCCAGCCACACACACATTTCTGGTCCTCCCACATTTGCTAGTGCCAGCAGCTATGTCACATAGCCGTCAGGGAGAGAAGTAACGAGGGAGATAATTATATGAACTTATGTTGTTTTGGGCGGGAAGAGAGCATTATCATACCTTTACATCTTGGCTCACTCTAAGGGGAGCTGGCAGGTCTCTGGTCAGACCTTTGGTAAGATTGTGAAATGCTAAGTAAACATTTTTTTTCTATCAAATTCAACATTTCTTTTATTTGTTTGGATTCTGAGAAAACCTGTTCTCTGTTATTGTTCTTCAGACTGCAGTCTTATATGGTTAAAATGTGGACCTTGGCAGAAATACACGCTTTTCTGTTTTCATGTGATATGATTGTTTCTACTCAACTGTTGTAACTTAAAAGAATAAAAGCACAGGCACAATTTCATCAAGGGTAATTTAAAAAAAAAATAAAGAAAAGGTAAAGTGTGATTGAAAATTGGATTTACCTTCCCTCAATAATTTATTTAGCGAGCTGTCTGTAGTGCGCCATTTTCACACAGAAGTAGAAACAGATATCAAGGCTCCGTCTGCAGTTGATTCCCTGGACCACTTCAGACTGTGCTGATAATCACGTTCTTCCAAACTGCCTCATCTCTGCGTCGCTCTCTCTGGCAGTCATTTCTGCTGCCACTCCAACAGCCGAGTGTCTCTTCACTGGGGCAGAAGCTCTTAGTGCAGCAACGGGAAATTGAACGCAGACAGAACGAGGAGGCCAGCCCTTAGGCAGCAAGATCTGTTTGATGCAGGATTCTCTCAGAGAGTGCGGTTTTGGCTTTCCTGATTTGCAGCGATGCCACCCCTTTTATGTCCATGCGCTCCCTCGTTCACACATTTGACTGTGTACAGCTACGTGCACAGACTGGTACTTGTGCATTCATACACACACACACACACACACACACACACACACTGAGCCTTGAAGGACAGGGCCATGTATGCGCTTCTGGCCTCTGGGCTAAAGAGCTTCATTAGTCTGGCACTAGCTTTGATTAGATTCCTCAGGGGTGCAAATTAGCAAAACAAGTTGAAGTGATCCTCTGAAGCAATGCTCTGAGATTTCTGCTGATATCTGAACTCTTTATATTACAGTTTTTGCACCATCTAAGTTTTACCTTAAAATCAAAGTAATGTAAAATAATCATATTATTTTCAGCCTTATCCAAAAAAGCTTTAAATCATTTAATACAGTGAAGAAACAGTCTGTGTCCTTTGTGGTGGTGGCATGTCTGGTCAGGATGGTGACTGAAGGATCTCACTAACTGGGAGAATAGACCTGTTCTTCATTCACGTGGTCTTTACAGACATTGTGATCCGTCTATCAGATTCTTGTTGCATCGTTGAAAACGATACAATGGGAGACTAAAGGACTTCTGAACCATGCACGGAAGAATCAAGGCAGTACTCCAGGCATGCTTTTGATGAGGGCGTAACATGATGTAAAGCTAAAAAAAGTAGATTTTACCAATAGTGCCCCTTTAAAACTTCCAAAAAAAGATGTTTATAATCATTTCATAGCTTTTAAGCTCTGAAACTAGATTAAAAAAGGTTTTACTTGAGAAAAGGTTTGTGATGATCCACAGATTTTTCTTAACTGGAGCCAATGAGTTGTCTCATAGGAACTATAACTGCATTCACATGCTGAAGCAGCTGCAGAAGTGCGTCTGCTTTATTCAAACTTAAAATCTGTGAGCGATCAAAAATCCTGGGCATTTGAGATTGCTTTTATCTGTATCTCAGGACATAAAATATTCTAACTTTACTGGTCTCTTTAACAGACATTGGTGAGGTCGTTACTCTTCCTCCATCTCGGTAGAAACTCAGAGGAAATTCATGCTTTAATTGGATATTTTCACTAGGATAGTTACGGAGAAGTAAAAACTGGGAGAAGACTGAAATAAAATTCTGGAGCTATTCATGCATCCTTCTATTGTCTATACTCAATTGTCCTTGCGGGGTCACGGGAGATCGATGCATTTTCACAGTACACCCTGGAAAGGTTGTCAGTCTGGGCATATTCAGCAGGGCGAAATGTTTGACATCGGCACTTTACAAACCACCACCTCTAGTTCAAAGTCCATCCCAAAAAAAATCCTCCCTACAAAGGCTGTTTTCTGAACACATTCCTGTGCAGTTTTTTGTTTGTTTTTTTTTTTTTTTTGCCTTGGTTCCTGTATTGTAAAGCTGCGGGGAGAAGCACAATCCCAGACAATTTCTGAAAAGATTCTTGCACTGGAAACACATCTCGTGTTGCTCATCTGTTCTTAAATGTTTTTTAGATTGAATGATTATATATTTTTGTTTGTTTGGATGTATTAGCTGACGTCTTGTTGTTAGTCTGGTTTTATCTCAGATTCTGTAGATCAGGTCGTAATTAGGTATTGGTGTCAAGTGAAGTTGAACTCAGCCTTCAGATAATTGTGTTTAGCCATAGTTAATTCACTACATAACAAAGAAGCAATTCCATTTTTCACTTAAGGCCAGATGGATTTTCACACCTAGAAGACAGATTTTGTATTTTTTTTCTTTTTGCCCTTGTCTTTGTCTTTGAAATTTAAGAGAGTAACAAACGGATAAAATCTAAAATAGGGCAAATACCTTTTCACAGCTCTAAACAAAAAAAAAAAGGAAAAACACCTCGTTTTGGAATGTTTTTGATGCTTTTACTTTGTTTAAATGTGTTTTAGTTAGATTGTTCAATCTGCTTGTAACAGGGTTGCCTTGTTTTTGTGTACCTGCTAATATGTATGTGACATTATTTAGTCAGTAGCACCTGGGTGTGAATGGGTTAATTTATCTGTCAGGACATTAATGTGTGGAGTTGTAGCTTGTGGATGTGCATGGTGTGAGACTGTTTTTCATTCAGGTGAGCTGCTGCCTTTTCTGTAATAGCCATACTTGACATTTCTCTCTCCTGCAGCCTGTGGAGACTAGCACATGCTTTCCATTCCAGTTGAACCCATTAAGGCTTTCTCTTCTGTACTGCATCCACTGGTCTGTCCTTTGGCAGGGCCCTTCTGAATGTCAAAACCTACTGCTTAGCATCACAATAAAGCAGGTACTGGACAGAGAAGCAAAGGAAAAGGAACTGGCTGCTGACATGTAAAGGGCATGGGTAGAAAGATTACTTTAGAAAGTTATTGCTTCAGTCCTTTGCAGGCTGGTGTTTTTCTCTGTCTCCACATTTATGTTTTTGAGACATCGTGTGACGGTGATGTAAAGATTTTCTAGATTTAACAATAGAACTTAGTAAAATGGCTTTTATATATTCTGTGAAGCAATTAGGTGTATTTTATATTGACTGGCTGAAGGTTGAAATGAAACCTTGGAAAAAACATTTTGGAAAATAAAGGGGAATAAATGGAATTACTTTTTTAGAGTATATATATATATATATATATATATATATATATATATATAGACCCATTTCTACTGTTCAGTTTGAGGTTTAAGCAATTGGTGTTGACATTGAAGAGCTGTAGCATTCAGCTGAGTGATTTCAGACGTTTCTGATTTCAGCATATTTGGTGGCATTGCTTTGAAAACATTGTTTCTGATGATTTATTATTCTCTTCCAACTTGAAATTAATTATTTTTCATTCAGTGCTCCGAATGAAATAAAAGTTGTCAAGATTTGCACTATTGTTGTCTTTAATTAATCTAATAGGAACCCTATAAGAAGAAAACTAGTTAAAAATGGAACAAAAACGGTTTCAAAAGTTTTATCAGCAAAGTCTAGTGATGCTGCAGGATGCTTTGGGGTTTTATAATGGCTCCTTTGAAATGATTTAGCAAATGTGAATACATATAATAAAATCAAAATTATATCCAGTGGATGTAATTGTTTTGCTTTTCACTCCTTTATGTACGAGACTAAACTTGATTTGTTTAGTCTCATACTAAACACTTGATTTATTTTTTTCTAAATGGGGAGATAATTAGTGTGGCTAGTTTGAATGGTAATTGCAGAGTCAACGGGAAAGAAAAGAGACTATAAATGCACTTTACAGTTAGTTTTGTGTTTCTCAAAGCACGGTGGCACACACAGACTCATTCTATTAAATAAGCAGGACCATCATCTCCAACCAGACCAAATTATTTTTAGCTTTTGCTTTGATATAAATTCACAATTGAACAGAATATTGCTTGTTTCCCTTAATTTTCTGGTAAAAGCAAAACATGTGGAGCAAGGGTGTTGACATATTTTACTGCATTAGCTTTAGTCTTTTGTGTGCCTCATTATTCTCACTTTGAGTTTCCCCCTTTCCTTTGTCTGGGACTGCTGCACACACACGGACAGCTTCTAAATGCTGCCACGGCAAAGTCATTGAGTTTTTCTGCAATGATACAAACAAAAACACGCACTTGCATCTTATTTGGATGCATTGTCAATTTTTCAATGCAGTCTCTTCACATACCACATGATGCATGGTTAATCAGGGTTTCAATGTTTATTCATTTTTGTAACCTCAGCCTCTTGAATTCCAAATCATAAGTCAAAAGTTAAGACTTTTATTGCAGTTTAATTTTACATTCTGATTTTGCATATAAATTGTGCAAGAGAAACTTTGTTCTCCTTACTCCTGTAGGTCATAAAGCTTTGTGATTTATTTCATATACCCCGGACACGCATTCTATCTAGTCTCTCGCAGAGCAAATATAAACTAAAATATTCTGGAATATTAACATTATAGTTAAAAGATGACAGTGTAATTATACTCTGACCTTCATCTTTCAAAGACGACTTGATGAAATTGAATAGCATATTTATTTGCTTTGTCAACTACAGAGAAAGAATAAAGGTTAAAAATATAATTTATTAGGACTTGATCTTGCATTTTTTATACTTTACATCTCTGAGAGTCCATTAGTTTATTTTTTCTCTTTTAACCAAAATAAATTTGTTGTAGTTTGAGAATGTTGTCAGAAAAGAAAAGCCCAGAATGTCATGCATTACTGAATTATTATGGACAAGGGGATATAAATACATTACTTGTTCATTTTTAAAGTTTAAGCTATACTGGATATGGTCTCTGGTGTCTGATGGCACCCCACCGATAATGTTGGATAAGAAATTTTCCCCTTTTCCTTTTGATTGACAAACTGATGAAAAATCATAAATAATTAACTGATCATATGAATAATTCAATTTTACTATGAGTTGCATGTTCCACATACCTGCTGAAGTAGAGCTTGTCATGTTCCAGAATTTTTTCCTAACTAATTTTGGGCTCTGGACTCCGAGTTTAAGGTAAAATCTCTTTGATTGCAAAGGCGCTAATCCTGTGTTTGTATTATTGTTATTTTTAAAACTCAGAAAATTTACTAAATACTACTCTGCTCATTTTTACTACACATTTGAATCAATATTAAACTGGCATGCATCTACATGTCAGTTGAATTCCCCTTTAATATGAGTTTACTATGCATTTCACTCTCCTGCAGAGGAAACAACCGTTTTAGCACCTTTAAATATTTCCCTTGTAGTATGAGTTTAGGTAAATTATCCATCCATAGAAACTCAAGGACCTTTGGTTCAATCTTTGATGGCAATTAGTGTCAATCCTTCTCATGAAGCAAAACATAAATGGCAACCTAACATTGCCTTGTAGATATTAACTCTGTTCCCCTGAAATTTCTGACAGCTTTTTACTGATGTGAACAGAACCAATGTGAACCAGTTCTACTTCACCTGGCATCCAGCTCATTGGCATAGCTATCAGATCTGAAATACCTCCATATGTTTTCTAAGTAAACTCAGTACTGAAGGCACAGTTATTTGAACCTATTTAATTAATTTCCTGTGAGGTGAACGAAAGTGTGGATAACAGTTTACATGTCAAGTACATGTCTGAGACAAATGCTAGGGAATCTTTGCATCGTATGTTAAGTGACTCTGCATGGCTTAGTACTTGGTAAAAACAAAAAAAGATGACTTTTGGATGAGAAGTCAAAATACCCTTCTTTCTCACTGCTTACAAGCACGGTCATACAGGCTGTGCATTGCCTTGACACTGGATTAGAATAACTCTTATAGTTTATGTGCATGTGTTTTAAGTGAAACTATAAAACAAATATCAACACTGCACCCTATCACATGTATGGAGTAGCTACCATCCATTAAACAGGACTCTTGCGGTTTTCTCCTGCTAGCTGTTGTTTCCACGGTTGCCGACTGGTTGCCGAGCCAGGCTGCTAAGAGTGGTTTAGTCACTGCTGTCAGGAATTTCAAGCAGGCTCTTTCCTGCTTGCCGTTTGAAGAGGGTTTGTGTGTGTACCCTGTGTAGGCTGCCTGGTGCTGGAGGACGAGCAGAGGTCCTCACTAAAGACCTGGCTCTGACCTCTCTTTTTTGATGTCCTGAAGGACAGAGGGAGCACAGGCTGAGCATGCTGGGTTTTTATTTACCTCGTCATGTTTCGAACTTCAATGATGTCGGGTTAAGGTAACGGGCAGTGACGTGCTGAAAAAGTTCCGAGGGAATAAGCTAACTGGAAGTCGATATGTTTACATTGCAAAGCCTCAAAATAATAAATACATTATTAATATACATTTGGAACTATATGATCAGGAGAAATGGCAATGTGTAATAATAATGTAATAATGTTTTGCAGATGTCCTGAATTTGCATGTTGAAACCTGGTCCTCTTGTACACCTCCACAACGTTCCATGTAATATGGAGATTTACCTTTCCTGAAGAAAGAGATTTTTATAGTCCTACATTTTATGTTCATGTGAAGGCAGCATTTTCTCTATTTTTGCACATATTTGCTTGTTATTTATCCTTGTCTCACTTCATCCCCACTAAGCCCACTTGACAACATTTAAAATTAAAACATTGAATAAAATGTGAGGATTGGTAAGGATTACAACTGCAGTAGTAGCTCCTGTCTTTGTGTTTTCCAATTAGTCTTTTTTTTTTCTAGTAAATTGACTTTCATTAGTGCATATAGTGTCTGCAAGGTATATCTTCATATTAATTCACCCTTTTTTTGAGTAATTGTTGAAATGGTGTATAATAATTCAGTTGCAATGGGACATTTGTGCATGATAGATGTGATCTCTGACAGGCGACACTCATGCCACAGATATTTGACATGATTAAAACTCTGTTGCAATCTGTCATAACTGGAGATTACATTGCATTGTAGTTCTGATTCAGATAACTGAATGGGCGATGCATGATCATCACTGACTTAAAGAAGTTAATGTCCATACTTAACTAAAAGACATCGCACAGCAGTTTGACCAGGTTATGAGTTTGTTTGTGCAAAACTTTCAACAGTCGATTCTTAAAAATAATTGTACATTTCTTAGGTTTTTCTAAACAGTCAATCTCAATTTTTTTTCTTTGCTGTGAAGCCAGTAAAAAACATATTTACTAGATTTATCTAACATGACCATTAGAACCTGCTTTTAAAACCAATTCAACATGCTCTTTGAAATTTATGCAATGATTACTAAATGAATATGATGATTAAGTAAAATATAGATTTTTATTTATTTATTTTTTTACGCTACTTGTGCTGACCTTGGAAAAATCAGGTTGATCTGCATTCATTTCTAGACTGCATGTACACTGTTTAAAGGGATAGGACGTAAAAAAAAAAAAAAAAAAAAAAAAAAAAAACATCTTTCAGGAACACAGACTAAGAGACACAGTATTTAGAAAATCCTTGGAAGCAAGCTAAGCTTTTCAGCTTTATGTTTTGTGTGACACTACTTCTAGAAGCCTTAAGAAAATAACCCGTATTTGTCCTTTCGAAACACACCAGTATACACTGACACAGCTGTAGCGGGCCCTGGATAAAGTCAGCCTTTACTGTTCTTGTAGTACCAGGCAGAGCGTAAGACTGGCCCTCTACCTCTGGCTCAGAAGTGTGAGAGGGTTAATGAATGAGACTTACCCACAAAGGGCGATTTTAGAGAGACGACACAGACTGCCAGAGAACCATCTATCAGTCTGTACAGCAATTTGAGTCTGAACTAGACGAAGGAAGGTGTTTGGGCTCCAGCGGAGAAGAAATGATGTACCAGGGAGCTGAGTGATTATGTGACTCTCCCACATATGAGAGAAAGGCAGAACCAAAAAAAAAAAAAGATCCCATATTATTTCGTAAAACATGCAAAGAGTTGTCTGTCTGTCGAGGCTTGTGAAAAATATGAAGTATCATAAGAAAGGACTGTTTCTTCCCAAATTAATATATAATAACTATTTATTTATTTTTTTTGGTGGGGGTCTGGGGGTGTTGTCATTTTCCATTTAATTACCGTAATGACTTGCCCTCCAACACGTCACTCAGCGGTGGCATATTCTAAAAAATCGCCTTACTAGGACACGGATGACAAAATGTAGCACTTATCTTCCTTTTAATGGGTGATTATGCATCTCAGGTGTTAGAAGGAGAAAATGATGAGCACGAAAATAGATGAGGGACAGTGGAAAATCTTTGATCCTCTGCTTTCTGTGTAGTGGAATCAAAAATGAAACACTTAACGTTAAACCGCTGTGCTTTTCATGTGCAAATACAACATCACGCATTGACAGGTCACTCTGGCTCTGCAGCTGACTGGTTTGGATCTTACTTATGGAGTCTTTCTTCTCATTTGATGTCACTCATTATGTTTTGTCCCAGTTCCCAAGACTGAAGCATTCGCACAGAGATGAAAGAGGGTAAAGAAGTTGACATCCACTTTAGTAGGCTTAAATGATTCTCTTTGAAGATTTAAACACTAACAAACAATAAATACAAACCAACTAAACTTTGCTCTCTTCTTAGTTTCAGATGGTTTTTATAGCTGTACTTCCTGAGAATAAAAGACACATAAAAACACACAAAGTGGATATTTTCTTTTCCAGTAAGGGAAATGATTTGCGTAATTTTAACCAAAGATCATCCAATTCTAAAACAAACAAACAAACAAACAAAAATATTTGATTGTGTTACTTTACATGCAATTCTTCTTGGAGGTGTTTTGTTTTGTGCAAAAGCAATTGAAAAACGTTGAAAATGCTTAGACATAAGCGTTTGCCAAAATTAGACAGGACTTCAAGCAAAATAATCTCTTTTGTATTAAAAATGATATAAATTCAGATGTAGTGAACGGAGTAGATTTCAACAGCTAGTAAGACACATTCCTTTGTGATTATTCTGCTGGAAGTTTATTTAATAACCTGATGCCTAAATAAATAAAAAAAAGAATACAACACAGGATGTCTATCAACTCACAGTTGCAAAAATGTTACAACCAATATTGTTGCAAGAACAGTGATTGCTATTTCTAAAAAAAAATGAAGAGAAACTAATACTAATACCTGACATTTCATGGTTATATTGACATAGTTAAGTGACTGGCTTATTGCTTGGAGAACTCCTAAACAAAGCACTAATTGTACATTGTAAAAGTACAGTAATTACAGTATTTTTTCTGCACACCCACTTGTACACAAAACAAAACATACAAGTCTTGATACACTACTGGTTTCATTTGGCAGAAATACACTTCCCTCCCCTTAATCTTAACTTCCGAGGATCAAAAGATCAGACAGCCCAAATACCAGAAAATGCCGCTTTCATTCTCTATGTTGTGGCCAAATTGATTCGTAGAGACGGATAACTAAAATCTGACCAGATAAAATGTAAGTCTGCCAACTGCTTGATGCCACAAGAGGCAAAGCAAACATATATATATATATTTTTTTGTACTTTGTATCAATTGGCTTTTTGAGACAAGTTACAGCCTAGCTCCTCCGAGTCAAACTGTCTAGAGTTTATGGGTCTGCACAGCTTTCCTAATAGTGTTGTGTAGAATAGACTACAATGAAAGCGGGAGGGAAGGGTGCCAGAGCTGAGCTCAAAGTGAGGACTAATGGAATAAACAGCATTGGGAGACAGGTGTCTATTTCTTTCTTCTTTGTCACGCCTTCCCCCTCTGTCGGTTTTGAATGATGAAATTGGCAGTGATTTATAACAAATGTCAGTGACAGGCGCAGCAGACTGCTGCTTTGTCCCTGTCAAAGTCAAGTAGGGCCACGGGTAAGCAGCTTCACTTTTCAATCATTCCCTGTCTACTCATCTACCAACACCCCAAAATGACTTATTCACCAAGTTGGAAAAGCTAAGATCTGTGGTACTGAAAGAAACGGACCAGACCAAGGCCAGTTTACATTATCAAATACATTAGCGCACTTGTTTGGTTTGTGAATGAACCCTGCAAACTAGTTTTTAAATCATGGAAAAAGAAAGATAAGTTATATCAATATTTCTCTTGGAATTATTGTGGTAGTCCAGTGTGTTCTTGTGGGATGCAAGCAACTACAATATTTTATTGTGAGCCAACTTATATATGGGCAAATGATATCAATCTAAAGATTATAAACTTTGAAAAGTATTTTTGGCCTATGCAGACTAAATGTCTTAGTAAGTAGGGATTTTAAGTGTAGAGAGAATCTATTGAACCTCTTCATTGTTTTGTCCTTTACTGGTCTAGTATTTTGAATTTGAATAAATTCAATTTCTTTAAAGGTAAAATAAACTCGGGCTTTGCTTCGTTTTCATTCATTTTACTACTGAAATTTGTCATCGTTGTATTAAGCACAAGCTGTCCCTTTTGTGCTTTCTTATGCAGTATTTTTTCCGAAATGCTTATTTATTAAAACTTGATAAAAGCATATTCAAGGTGATAATCATGAAAAGGCAAAAAAAAAAAAAGAATATGTGGCAACATTGTAACACAGGCCTTGCTATTATACATTATAATTGTTGTACTTGAGCATGAGAGCAGATGTAACACTTGCACGCGTTAACTGTAGTTGAAAAGAATGGTTAGTAAATACGTGTTGAAAATTAAAATTAACAATTTAAATAATACAGTGTTGTCACATTTAAATTTAAGCCAAGAATAAGTCATACCACTGGCAGATTTGTTTAATATAAGTTTTTAATAAAAATTTTTGGTGGCATATCTATGTAATTTCCGATCAGAAACAAGCTTCTTGACTGAAAGAAAATAAGTTTCAATCATAAGCTGATGTCAATGGCCTATAATAAGGGTTAGGTGTTTAGCCAATCAGTTTAGGGTCACGACTGATTTCTCTGTTATCTTTTTGAATGTCTTAACTCATAAGGAACAAGTGAAAGTATTATTAGACAAAGCACCTTTTCACCGTCCTTTGTTGCCAAACAATGACTTCATTCCAAAATTGCACCTGCTGAGCAGTACGAGCGTGCCTAATTTTAAAGCATACAATGCGTCAAGTTGAATGAGCACGTCTGAATTTTAACCACCCTGAAAATCAGATTTCACGGATGACCTTTGTTTTTGCTCATGCTAGTGTGTACGTGCAGTCCTTCTGGTCACATAAACATGCTGCCAGTGACGCATGGCAAATCGGCTGTTGATTATTTGAGGATTTGCAAGACGGAGCCACCTTTATGCCACCCCTAATTATCTGTCATTTCATTAAATATTCTTTATAGATTGTGATTTAATTTTTTTTTTTTTTTTTCATCCTTCCTAATTTCTACCCTGGTGTTAATTTATGATGTAGACTTCTTGGTTAATTGCACATTTATTCAGAATGTGTTTGCATGGTGAGAGCTGATTTATTAGGTTGAAGAAAACCAGCTAAGGACCAGGGGTCTTTTGGTCTTTTTCAGCTGAAGTAAAGTTTGCATAGGAATATTAAAAAGACTGACACAAACCAGGGAAAAACTGTCAAATGTGGGTTTTTTCTTTGCTAGTGTACAGATGACTAACCACAGACAGTATGAGCAATGAATATTGCTAATTTGTATTGTATATTTTCTCTGAAGAAAAATAAACTTAACATTTTTTGACATATTAAAACAGTTTTATTTAGTAATTCTGGGAGACTGGGTGGATCCCATTTTCTCATTGATTAGTTTCATTTACTCCCAGTTACGCGCCTCAGCTTGCCTATGTACAACATACAAACTCTTGACTATCTACCATGGGACATTTTTGGATTTCTCCTTAATTTATTTTTTTTTTTCATAGTTGTGCTGTGATTTGGTAATGCCTACTGCAGAGCCATTTTTAAAAGTAGTAACATTTAGGATTGAACGGGACTTGCCTTCTTTGCAGCACTACATTTGTAGCCAAGAAAACTTTCCTCAGGCTACACATGCCCTTTGTTTGTTTTTGTTTGTTATGGTAGTGCATTGACATTTTGAGTCACTTTCTAAACTCCTCAGTATACAATATATTTTCCTATATACATTTGAATTTTAGTAGATGCAACAGTTTATCATACAGTTAAAATTAGAAATGTACATACACCTAATAAAAGATGCACCTTTTGTTTTTCCCCCTCACTGTCTAAAATTAAATCAGACAAACTTATCTTGTTTTAGGTAAGCTAAAATGATTTCTAAATGCCAAAATAATAAGAGTGAGAGGCAGACATGTACTTATTAGTGTCTTCAAAATCAGAAGTTTACATATATTTCCTTAGTTTTTGGTAGCATAGCCTTTGAATTCTGACTTTTATCAAATATTCTGGGTTTCCTTCCACAAGTTTTCTCCCAATAGTTTCTGGTTCATTCATTCCTGACAGAACTGGTGTGGGTCAGTATTGGCTCCTCCTGCACCTAAGAAGTCCCACAATATGATGGGGAAACTTTGATGCTTCACAGTTGGGATTGTGTTCCCAGGTGTACAAGCGCCCTCTTTTCCATCATTAGGGCCAAACTGATGATCACTAATATTAATAGATAAATCTGTAAAATAATATTTCTCTCATTGTGGCAATTAGTAAACAGAAATAATTTCGGTAATTCTGACTGGCATAAGACCGACATTTGGTCTAATTTCACTTCAGAGAGTGAGCAAAAAATGATGTTTGTCTATTTATTCAGTGTATGTAAACTTCTGGTTTCAACTCTCTATATAAACAATATGTCAATTGTTTACTTAGGAGTCTAATTCGGAAATCTCTTGGACACAAATCCTACCTCACTTCGAGACCCAACATTTAATTCATTTTTAAAATAAATTTTTGTAATGCAAATATGAATTTAGAAGCATCAGGATAGGGCTTGAAAAGAGAACAATTTCCTGCGCAAACACTTAGGATACCTTTTGCTCATGTGGACTATGCACATTTTTTTCCATTTGATATTTACTCAGCTGCAAGTAAGGAATGTTATCTAAAAGCAGATTCATTGGCTACTGCCTCCTTTTGCTTTTTTCCCCCCCATTAGACTTCTTATATGTCTTCTAAAATTCTGATTCTCCCAAGGTTGATTGTGCACTTTGCTGTACTTTCAGCAACGCATTGCCTTAGCTGCTTCAAGTTTATTGTTTTTCAACATTTCAATAAGTAAGCACTCTCCATCTAATTGCGACTTACTCTGTATCTTCTTTGATTTTGTTTTGAAGCATGAGAATGTGTCATTTGCATGGAGGTATGTGTTTTCTTTGGTCATATGATTCACACTTATGCGCAGTGATACACATTGGTATTTCAAATAATTACATCATCTGCTGATTGGTTTTCCTTTTAAACTCAGGAAAAGCCATCCATTACAATTTAGAAGGGCTTCAGACAAGAAATAATAGCTGCGGTAGAACTTTCATTTAAATGTACTGATTTTCTTCTTTTTTCCAAACATGCGATTTATGTTAATGTTGTGTAAAAATTAATTTCCCAGCACTGTTAGATGAAATCACTCAATCAGGTTTATTTGTACATTGTGCACAATATTGAGAGCTTGTAAGACAATCAAGAATGAAGAAGTTCTGAATGAAAAGCTCTCCCAGGTAGAATCAACACATGGCTTTTATACCAAGGACAAGGGATCCAAAACATGGGAAACAGTCTGGTTCCTATGCAGCTCTCACCGAAAGACAATGATGCTTGTGAGAGTTCACATGCATTTAACATAACATGATCAGCAGATGTTTACTTATAATCATTTTCCCACCACAGTTGATATGCACAGACTGAGTAAAACTGAAGGGATAACAATCTCTCAAAGGGATTCATTAAATACACTCAGAATAATGTCAAAAAATGAAATATTGCTACATTTGTCAAACATGTACCAGGAACTTCTCTTTTATGTTCCAAAAGGAAATAATGTATCTAAGATATTAAAACAAGCTTCTCAGTTTTTATCCTTAGATTTAACAAAGAATAAAAAATACAAAGTTTCTTTTGATTTCTAGTAATTTAAGACACAACAGAAAATTAAATTAAAAGCATATTCTGTGAATTTTGGACTAAAAGGCACAGGAAATCGCCTTATTATTTCCCTGCATCACTCTTTTGATGAAGTGTTGATAATTATAAAGCGCATAACTCCCTTGCATATCATTGGTATTACTGTGCCACTGAAAATACTTTACCTTTTTAGATATTGTCGCAAAGGACTCATCGCTGCCAAACGTTGAAAATGTCTGAACCACACAATCTAACTTGTATAGTGTACAAAAAAGTACATATTTTGTTCTTGTAGAGCTTTAAAAAAAAGATCATAAAAGCAAGCAGATGTTTTGTTTTCGACAACTAATGCTTTTAATGCAATGTTGCTACAACAAGGCGGTAGTAACAGGTTGCCAAGAATAACAATCATCTTCTGGTTAGAATATGTTGCTTCTGTTTTGTGACACAAAGGCATGAAATGTGGTGACAAGAGAAAGACGTGCGTACTACATATGTCAGTACATTTCAAGCTTTAATCTATTTGTCTACCTCTTGACTTCACTAACATTGCCATTCAGCTTATTCTAGACTGTGCTCTTGGAAGTTTAATTGTTAGCAGCTTCCAACATGATGCCAGCAGCTGCAAGAAGACAGTTTGTTTACTATTCTTGTCAAAGCTCTGAGAGGTCACTTGTTGCGCTATTCTGTTCTGCGTCTTTTTTTTTCAGATGATGATCCGTAACGTGTGGGTTCAGTTGGTGCGTGTTAAAAGGCAATTAGTCCTGAGCTCAGTGGATTATTTATCATTGGTTACCAACAGACCATGAAATAAGATGTGACTTGTAGAATCAAACTTACCCAATTGGTACTTGGTATAGAGCTGACCAAAGAAAGAAATGTTTGCTCCTGAAAACATTTACAGCAGTAAGAGCAAATCAGGTATGCTTTTGGGGAGTTTGTTTTGCTTTTGATCTTTAGAATATATATATATATATATATATAAAGTGTAATTTCCACAGGAACAACTGAAGCTCCCTATATTGTATCTTCCTGTTGTATACATTGATGTAATTTAATACAGAGCTAAATTAAATTAACTTGTTTGGTTTTCCAGTTGAGGAAAACCAAATGGGTTCATTTGTAAGACCAGTTCAGAAGTGACTCTCTCACCAACCTGAGTCGAGCAGTGGAGCATCTTTGGTTTCTTGACATCCTGCATCTCTGTATGACACGCCAGGTGCAATGTGGCACACAAGCTGCCCTGCAGATGATGGTGAGGGGAGCTAAGAAGATCACTGAAATGTTCCTATCCCCCACTAAGCTTTTGGTTTGGAACAGCAGTAAGAAATGAACACCAAGCACTTTGAGAAGCTCCTTGCATCCGTAACCCCATAAACCTCTCTTTGAACTTTTTACAGTCAAGCAGAACCAGAAGATTAATAACAGTGACTAGACTGCTACACATCTTTCTGTTTTTCCAACGGCAATCGCAATAAGAATATGTTTGTTTAACTCAAACATTTTTGACCTTTGTGTTCTGCTGTAATCTTTGCCAGTGGTGGGAGGAAAAGAAGCTGTTCTAGCCTGAAATACAAGAAACCTGAGGGGTGTTCCTCAAATTATTCTGCTGCTTTACTTTAGCAATACAGGCAGTCTGTCATCACTTAATCATCTGTTTATACCACATCTATGTGGCCTTAATTTGTGCTTTCATTGGTTGTCTTTATTTCTCTCCACGTTTCCTTTGTAACACGGTGCCTTCCTTAGTCTTAAACAAACAAGTCACAGTTGAGTTGAAACATCAATCAAGAAAACCCAACCGGAGCATATTTGTGATATTTTGCAGGATATTTCATCATTTGCCTACCTGTATATGAAACGCAATCAAACGCTTATGTGATGTACCTTTCTGTTTTGTTTTGAAGGGTGAAATCATTCACACAGAACATTGCTCCAAAATGACTAGGGAACACTGCATGATGGAAAAGGATGAATTAAAGCTGTAGTTATGGGAATTGCTGTCACACTGCTCAGGTTATCAATTCATCTAAATTCTTAACACACACATACACGCATTGCTTCTAGTTTTTTTTTTTTTTTTTTTTCCCCCTTTGCAAACTGATGCAACAGCAAGCACATTTCTTCCACTGCGTTGAAATGATTGGGTTCCCAAGTGTGTTTTTAGTTCTTTTGAACTCCATTAGATCAGTAAGTATTAACATATTTAACGGTTTGTGTGTACGTTTTAAAATATCTCTGTGGTGTTTCTGGAGGACTAAAGAATGATGTAACCTATGAATGCAAGAGTTGTTTAGCCAGAATAGAAAAGAGAGGACTGATCCAACTTTTCAAACTTAAATTACAATTAAAAAGTTACAATAAGTAAAATTGTAATTTTCTGTTTCTGTTCTCTTTTCTTTTAAGTAAAAATTGCATAACGTTTTTTTGGGGGGCGGGGGGTTTTCTCACTGGCTGCTTCAGTACTTTTCCATACCTTTTCGTTTTTTGGCCATGTATTCTGTGACGTGCACCAGTGCCACCTGTAGGAATACTACATGATAGTGCCATCCTCATAGTCCACATTAGGAATTGTTTGAACGGCTCCCTGTTTTGGTAGACAGAATAAATGGGCATTTTTATGTCAGTTTAATCAAACCACATGACATGGTTCCAAAAATTAGGATGTCTGTCACTGTATGTGTTTATAAACTATAATCAACCTTTTATTATGTTGAGTGAGTCCTTCTTCGTTCCTGAATGACTTCAGACACTATGTCACATGGGCTTTTGCTTCTGTCCTGAAGTTCATATGCACATTTTGCACCTTATCATGTTTATTTTGAACCCATCTGCTGAATGGTATGATGCTGACTGAACGTTACACTAGCGGATTTCACTATCTACTCGTGTGATATCCAGACATCGATGTCCACAATTCTCTTTCTAAAATATTGGCTTATTTCTGTTTGTCCATGGTGTCACACAAGGACACTGTTTTGCTGAGGTGTTGCTTTAAATCTTGGATTTACAAACAAAAATGTCTTATAGGCATGTTGTTTTGGTATGGTCTAAAACTGGAAAAAAAAAACAAAAAAAACTTATTTGACAGAGATTAGAAAAATCTTGACTTTTTTCACAGTGCATTGATATATCTGGTTTGAACTCGGATAAATGAGTTGCATTTTATTTTTGCTTGATCCAATAGCTTGCAAATTTAAATCTTGTGTCCTTTTGATATATAATTTACTATCAGGACGTCTTGGTATGACGTCTACGTAGGTGACTTAGAGTGAACTTTTACCTATTTTTGTCTACTTAGAAAGACATTGTCAGGTAAAAAAAAAAAAAAAAAAACTTAGTTTCACTGTCATGTTCGACTAACACCTGTCTGTCATCAAAAGAATAATGACAGCAAAATGAGAAGACACAAATAGTTCACACAGGCAGAAACAAAAACATTGTGATCACACAAAGAAGATACTTTTTTTTTTCCCCTTAAAACTCTGGCTGTAATGGGGAAATAGTAATAAAGACATAAAAGAAATAAGTTGAGCAAAGTTAGTTGTAAAGCAAAAAACTGGACAACCAGAAAGACAAATACATTTTTAAGTATTTTGTGGGCTGGGAATAAACCCATTATTAACTCTCCGTATACTGAACGCATGCTCTTTCCTGTATGGCTATTGATTCAAAGCGTGTGTTGGTCCATGTGTGTATCCCTGTGGGATGTAGCTAATCGTCAAACAGTGTTGCGGGCCAGAGTTTGCTCTTGTTGGTGTGCCAGCCTATGTTCATTAAACAGTTGGCACAGAGCTTACTGTCCAGACAAAAGAGCTACCACTGTGAGTGTGGATGAATGTGTGTTTGGTGTAAAATACCAAGGAAGTGAAATTACTGTTCTCCACAAATGATTATTTATCAAATCAAATAATAGACGTTTCTGTAAATGGCAGTAAATTGCTTCATTAGTGGATATTTTGAAATGGCCTAGCTTTCGAGAACCTTGTGAAAGTCTGAGCGGTGCTTTATTGACATAACTATGGACCTTTTATTGAGGCATTTTCAACAGAGCTCTGCTATGTCCTCCTGTTGTACAGCTGAATTGATTTAAAAATAAAAATAGTCCCCACTTGTTTAGATGACGTTGAAATAGCCACACTGAAAAACTGGTCAGACCACGAAGAATCCATTGGTCCTTAGAGATGTTGGTTTATGTTGTTGAAATCAGGGAATCTTGCAAGATTTTGAGGTTGTCGTTCTGATCAATTCGATAAGTTTTTATAGTATTTCCAAAATAACAATAAAAAGCACTAATATGCAGCCAATTTATTTTTTATTTCTTTGAAAAACACAAGAATTATTTGAGAGAATGATACTAACTTCAATGTGAGAAACACATGATTTACATAACTAAAATCTATTGTTGATTGTAGCTTAATATAGCACTTTTCCATTTCATTTTTTTTTTTTTTTTTTACATTTGTTTTGTTTTCTTGACTTGGTTACCTACTATATTTTCCTTCTTTTATACACAAAGTCTCCCATTCACAGACGCACCCACACAGAGTTTTCCTTCGTCCTGCTCCTATTCCCATCTTGACAGAGATGACAGTTGAAACCACCCCTTAACTGGTTGCCCGTCAACCACCATTTTACCCCTGTCATTCAAGTGTCTTCACCTGACTCTGTCTGTATCAGCCCATCTCAAATGATTACCTTAAGGTCAGAGCTGTTCCATCTCAATCATATGTCAATGAAAAGACTTGATTTACAATGACTGAAAAGAAATGGAAACAACATTTTCTATATTTATGAGTGGGGTTTTTTTTGTATTTAAAAGAAAAGTAATATGCTCTCCTTCAAGAGATTACACTGAGCACTGTTTGTTTTGTAAACACAAAATGCTGAGACTTGTAATAAAAAAAATGTAATCTTATTTATCAGTTAAAACAAGGCAAGTGATCCATTTTCTGCAATAAAACATATTGTAGTCAACAGTTTCAGAAAAAGATGAGTTATAGCAGCAACATTGCTCATATTTATGACTGTAAATTCATGATTGTTTGAGTATCCCTGTGATGGCCTGGCAACCTGTCCAGGGTTTATCCTGCCTTTTGCCCAGTGACCACTGGAGATGAGCACCATCTCCTCTGCAACCCTGCTTGAATAAGTGGGTATAGATAATGAATGAATGGAAGGGCAAGATGAACTCTAAGTGCACCTCCAATGATAACCATGTTTATCACAAGATCCAGTAAATCCCCGGTTCAGCTGTTGGCACACCAAACCGATGTTATCATATGTATATGTGAAGCATTCCAGTTCTGCCCAGAAATAAAATACTGTCTTAACCGCTTGGAGGGGAAAAAAAAAAAGTAAAAGAAATGATTTTTTTTTTTTTAAATGTCTTTTCATATCCAATTGTGTAAATGAAGCGTTTTGTCAAACCCCTTTTAAACAAAGGCCAAAAAGAGGAAAAAGGGAATGAAGGAAAGCAAGAGTGATGAATAAGAGATGACAGGAAGGAAGACGGGAGAGGGAGAATAATGTTACAAGGCCAATCACGCCTCAGTAGTTCTACTAATCATGCAAACAAGGTCACTGTCTTGCAGAGCCAAACTGGCAGGCTATAGGCATGTGAGGCATTGCTCTCTCTTACTCTCCTCCTCCTTGTCTCCCTGTTGCAGCATCTTTCTCCTTCTGTTTTGGTTTCACGGTTTATCAGTTGAAGACACAGACAGCTGGCCACACATACATGTAGGTCTACCAGAACAAAAAAAAAAAAAACTTGTCAGTGATTGCATAGTGCATTAAATAAACATCTGTTGTTTATTTAATGCAAGGTAGTTAAATCACCTTGCAATGGCAAGAAGAAAGCATTTTAAAATATTGAGGCTTTTTTGCAAATTGGTCAATAAAATACATTAGAAATATACATGTCACTTTAGAGATGCTCTTGTTACTGACTTTTTATCAGCATATACATCAAGAAGCAACTGTGAAACACCTTTATTGATAGTAATCAATTCATTATTGTACCTTGTTCACATCTCTGGCCTGGAGCGGTTGAATTAGAATCTCATTTTATTACTGCTTAACAGCTGCTTTCATTCTAGTCAGCGAGAGTGCCTGCAAACTGAATGAGGATTTGCATATTGTTCATTACACACAGCACAAATGCATGCTTTGCTTGACACCCTGATGACAAATGATATAAAACACCAGCAGTTCCATTTTCTCAAATGTCCTTGTAATTGTCAGATCCTCTCTTTCTCTTACACACACGCACACACAGAGATGGTTCTCTTGACAGAGAACTTCGTGTTTTTCTGCTGATCCTAATTGGCCACATTGTAGAGAGAGGACAACACTGCAGATTTAAATTTTTAGCGGTAATTTCTAGAAATGGGAGAAAAAAAAAGATTTTGTAGATGTAAAAATGATCTTTTATGTCTCTGGGCATATTCACAGAGACAATTCATCTTATATTTGCATGTGAGAATGTAGTTCACTACAGACTTTTTGGACGTTATGCATTTACAAGAAACTGTAAAGCTGATGAATTGAGTTATTTTACTGTGTTATTACCCTCTTTTTCTTCACTCGCAAATAGCTCTTCACCCCACCAAGGTTTTATTTCACTCACTACTTTTGCAACAGTGTGAGTTTTTAATATCAGTTAGCTCCTTTGTTGTACTATATTTCTAAAACCGGAAAGGCGAACGTTTACCTTTGTGCCATGTGTTGAGGCATTAAAGTCGCAAGTCTTGGATTTCTCATGGAGGATTAGGGTCAGCCTAGGTACTGACATGACCAACACCCTGATGACAAACTGAAGAAATGTGATGAATCATCCATCACACACAACCACTCACAGCATGACCAATATTGTCCTAGTGCCCCGAAGCTGCAGCATTGTATGTGTTTATAGGTCTAAATGCTGTTGACAGGTGAAAATAAATCCCACTCCTCTCTTCCTGCTTCCTTGTGACTCTTCAGGCTCTGTGGTTTTCTTTTCTCCTTCCTTTCCTTACCCATCCGTTTCCATCATTCATATAACCCCCAGGCTTCCTACACAGTCTGGAAAAGTCAGGAATTCTTTTCGGTATTCTCTAGTATACAGAAAAATGTTTGTATTTCACAACTTCTATCACCTGAAAGTTGGATCTCCTGTCGTCTTTGTTTATTCTCTTTGTTTTTTTTCTCATGGTGAAATTCAAAATGCATGGTGAACTGTTGAATTTTATATTTTAAAATAAAAAGTATGGGATTTTCACCTGAAAAAGGTGTTGAAACCTTTAACCATTTTGCCTCTTCGTCATATCCTGCTGTCTCCTTCTCTCTCAAGATAATGTTAATTCATATTTATGCACTTTTATTTAGTTCTGCTTAAACTCACAATTAATTACTTCTTTAAATGGAACCCAGACATTTATATCCCAGCCGATAGTCACGGTTTGACAAACAATGAAAACCTCACCATCTATCCTTTAAGTTTATCCAAATACCAAAGCCTATGCACCAGATGGCATTTTGCCCATTTGCTGCCGAAACACCTTCTGCATGACAGATACGGGGTGAGGGAAAGAGGGGGAGGGGGAGTAGTAACAAGGGAGATACTGTCAAGATTCGTCACAGTCTTCCAGTATAAAATGCCACCAGCATTTTGAGAAGGAGCCACAGAGGAGGAGACATTAGCATGATGTGTGTCTGTGTACAATCGTGTGTGTCTTGGGGCCATTTTACGACAGCAAACCTGCATGTGTACATCTGTTTCAAACATCAGTTCAACAAGTCATGTAATCTGGGCCTAATGAAACCGAGATAGAGTGTAATAGATTAATGAGATTTAGCTATGAACTACAAACTGGGTGTCATGCTTCTGTTGCAATGCAATCATTGCTTAGAAGTATACAGGCATACAGAAAAATAATGCATGCTTGTTCTTTACTTTGTCCAATCAAATCAGAAAATCTGCATCTGTCTCTAAGATATTTCCAAATGACCTTTCCCTTTCTTCCGGCTTCCCTTTCTTTTCTCTATGCCATCTTTTATTCGCAGCAGTGAGCGTGTGCATGCTGACTGGAAAACATGATCTCCACAAAGACTATTTCTCTCGCTTTTTTTTTTTTTTTTTTTTTTTTTTTTAATCCACCCACCTAAGGCAATGAACCATTAGCAGCCACCAACCGGTGCCACACAGCAGCCTGCTTCAGAAGGTCTCTGGCTTGATTGCTCTGGTTCTGTTCCAGGTCTACCTGTTTACAAGGCTGCGTCTATTGGCAGGAACTGCATGCCTCAGCCGAGTGGTGTGTGTAGACTGTGATGAGAACAACCCCAGCTTTGTTTCTAAATAGGTGTTTGTAACAAATGTTATTAATAAAGACTGGAAAAGAGCTGGCTTGTAAAAAAATAATAATAATAATGAAAATCAGCTTGATTATCATTCAGGACACATATTTTCTTTATTTCACACCACAGTCAATTTTGACTTATTTCACAGGACAAAATGTGTCCCCCTTCACATTCACATTTATGCAAATACCGATAAGTCTCTGTTCATTTGTTATTTGAATCTGTCCCAAGCATAATAATGAAATAAGATATATAAAATAGAGAGATATGACTTTCCATACCGCAGCAGTGTAAGTTTGGAACCAGTTCAAAACGACCAGTAGTGTTGCCTACACCTGCGCCTAACCATTGCAGCATTGACCACGATAATCATTGTCATGGATATTTTATTTCTCAGCTTATTCTTCTCAGTACCCAGTCATTTAGCGCCATGCATGTTGCTCATGTACGCCGCGTCCTCTGTGTCTGAATGTGTGGGAGGCGGCATTGATTGAGTCTCGTAGTCAGAAGATCAGTTTTCTGGATCACCATAATGAGTAGTGTCTGCTGGCGTCAGAGAATGGATCTGTTCATTTCAATTAACCTGAAGACAAAAAGACTCATCAAGAAGAAGAGGAGAAAAAGAGCATATTTTGCAGGTTTGTATTCATGGGTCTAGCTTCACTAACTCATGTAGTTAGAGCAGTAGAACGTGGAGACTTTCTTTGAGACACTTGTGAAGTCATTACAATTAACACATTGTACTTCACAATTAAAGTAGTTAATGAGCTCTGAATGATCATCCGCCACATAATGATCACAGATTATACATTATGGAGGAACCAGACCAACAAGTACTTTGGCAACCTACGTTTGGAAAGCACTTCACGTTTATTACAGCTGCTGTAAGTTTGTTGAAAAAGAAAACACATCTGTGTCCATCTGACTCTTTTTTTTCTCGACTACCTCTTGCTGGTTGTTTCTCTCATGTACTGTGTGCCCTTATGTTCTCTTCACAGCTGACTTTTACCCACCCACATGTCTTTTGAATTTTTTATATCTGCTTCTGCTGGGGTTTAATAACCAATGAAATTATTTGACATGTTTTTATCAGCGCTAGACCCTTTGGTGTTTCAGAAGTAACAACCAACATCCACGTTAGGGCTGCGCAATATAAATCCTTGTCATAATATCAGCGTATCAGTGGCAAGAATAGCTGGCTATAATATTGTAAGTGTCATGAGCTTTAACTTTGCATGCCAATAAGATATTAAGCCTGTTGGAGTCTCAATGTTCCAGATGGCCACAACAAACTCAGATTACAGAGCCCAATATGCTGAAGGTCTAATAGATTTGGAAACGTACAGAAAGACGAGGCAAATTTAGATTTATTGCATTTAATGACGTTGTTGAAGTAATTGCCACCCTCATTGAGGTCTCTACCCCGTACCTACATATGCTAGATGCATTTGCCAATATCCATAAGTACTTCTTCTATTATATTTTACAACCTATTTCTCATAGAACTAAAGACGCGCTTTTTGATTTATGTTGCTGCTCAGTAGAGCTCCATAGTGTGCTCTGTTTTCCTTTGTTTATGGAGGCATTGTAAGAAATGGAGATGCATTTGTTTTTTGTTTTGTTTCCTTCTTTATTTTGAATGTCTGCGCATATTTACGGACATAGCAATTTCTTTCTTCTCAATTATAATAAAGTAGTTTTAGACAAACAAACTCCTCAAAGCATTCAAAAGACATGTGCACATATAAGCTGTGCTTTCACTACCTTTTTTTTCCCCCTCCCTGTTTGATCAATGCCAGAAGCAGAAAAGAACACCAAAGCTTTGCTGACTTTTTTTTTTTCCCCAACAGAAGGTGATACATGCTGTTATGATGCTTTGCTGTTTCAGAAGTTATTTACTGTTCGCCCTCCCTCCCTTCTCCTTTGTTATTGAGTTAGTCTTGTGTGTGTGCGTGTTTGTTGAATGCAGTAGAATGTGATAATTACCACTAGAGTTTTGCTGCAGGCGGTCCCTTTATGTTCTGATGTCTCACACCGAGCCATTGTTCACCTGATTGGCTGATTAAAGAAAGCAAATAACTATTAAAGGGTTATTTTCTTACATTGCTACACACATACTTGGAAAAAAAAATGTACCTTTTTTCTTCGTTTTACTTTTGAGCAAAAGTCGTGATCAATTAAAACGTCAATAACCCAAGTTTACCTTTCAAAAACAAAGAAGGATCAAATTTCATACCTGTTATAAAATATAAAAAATGGGGGATTTAGTGCTTAGCTAAAAGTATGGAAAAGAACAATTTTAATCAGGAAAAAAAATGTTGAATTACCAGACTATTTTCTATATTTTCTCTCTTAAAAGATTTCTGAAAAACATGTCTTATGTTTTACATTTTAGACTACATTTTGTTTATTTGATCTGCAATATCACAAAGTAGGTGATGACCAACTCTTTAAACATTTTTCTTTTTGAGTAACTAACAAAAAAGTTTGTGTGTATAACTATTTGGCTTCATCTTTGTTTAAAGCGTTTACATTTAATAAGAAATAAAAAATGAATAAAACCTAATTAATTCTAAAATTGTCCAGGAGCCAGTGTCAACACAATGTTAAATGAGGGGAACGGAGAAAATTACATAACACGGAGCAAGGCCGATGTTTTAGACTCAAGTGTCCATCATGTCATAAAAACTAACTGAAAAATCTATAAAATTGATTGTTGAAGAAAGAGAACAAAGAAGAATTTGTACACATATATAATTCTTTCCCTACATCATAATGTTTCAACCTCCACTGTGAGCAAAAGCATCTAAGCCACAACAAATAGACATTCAGTTTTGGCATTGAGGACAATGAAAGTTCTTCCAACAGGCCAATACATATTAACAGCATGTAGAATTTGCATTCAGGGCAGCTAAAATATAATATCCAGAAATATTGGATTGAGGCAATTCTTGGAAATTGCGATGATGATTGCCATCCAATAAACTGTGCAGCTCAAGTAGAAACCCTGATAACATCCATGATTACCTATTTTAAAGAAGTTAAAAGTTTGCTAGATCTTTCCGATGCAGAGATGCATCTATTGATTTAGTTATTTCCCTCCCAGTTTCCCACTGATTCAAGCAATTAAAATAGAAACAGTTGCACCTTAATCATGAGGTCTATGCACATCGATCTCACTTCATGGAACACTCCGTCAGTGTGTGTATGTCTGCGTTTGTTTGTGAAGACAGGTTGGCTTTCAGTTCATTAGCAGTGTTTATCTAAAACCAAAAAATAAATAATTTTAGAAGAGAGTTTTACATGTGACTAAGTCTGGGAAAGATCAGGCACGTAAATGGCTCCGTTCCTCCACTGCTTTAAGAATCTCTGAGTCGGTGCAAACACTGAAGAAGCTGAATTATTTATTTGCGTGCAGGGTCAGCAGGACTTTTTCCTAATCCAGCTTGTTAAATGCATTTATTATTCTACGTCTATATTCCTTATCTCTTTCTCAGAGTCAAAGCTTTGAATATAGGGTGCAACCTCTGGCTGTTACCCCCTGCCAGCCATTTACAGTTTTAACACATTCTATTGTCCTCCGCTGCAACAGCCTCTATGGTCTGTCGAGACATAAATTATATCTGAGGGGAGCGTGGATATCTGCCGGCCCTGTGGGAGCTTTCAGGAGTGATAAGATGGATGTCACATGCATCGTAAGAAGCTAGGCCTGCAAAGGATGCTTTTGTGCAAAACTATCACGGCTGAAACAGGCATCATTCAATTATTATCCATAGATAGGAATGTTTTTCTCTGCGCACCGACACCAACCTTGTGCTGGCTCCTTCACCTTGAGGTCATCGCTGCAGCTTGAAAGACAGTTCTTGGTTGTTTGCTAACAACACGCTGGAAAATGGACTTTCACAGTTTAAACGCCGTTCCTCCTATAAAGTGCGCGGACTCGTTTTTGCAGCTATATTGATTATAATCAATAAGGTTCAATTTCATCAGCAGCTCTGTCCTTGGCTTATTGCTGTCTCTCTTGCAGATGACTAGGATGTGTGATGAAGTGCTTCTTTCTTCTCCATCTTATCGAGGTGAATGGGTTAACTTGTCGTCCTTAGCTAAGATATTTACACGGCACCATTAGTTTACTGCACCGATTAAAGATTTTGTTGAGTGAAAACAAAAGTGTACAGGATTCAAAGACATATTTTGCTGCTCAGACTCATGAAATGCTTCTTTTTTTTATCCATTTAGTTGCGTGTTTCTTCTGAAAATATATGATTATATGTCCTACACAGAGCCATGTAGATCACTGATGCATGTATTTTTAATTGCCAGCCCATTCTTGGGAGTTGGAGGAGGAGGAGGAGGCCCCTGGACAGAGGCAGTGTTAAACTCAGCCATGCTGCCCTGTCACTTAATTTGTTTCATCTGAGCCTGCCTCCCTGGCTCTCTCGCTTGCTTGCTGTCTCTCTGTTTCTCCCCCTCTCTGTTAGTCTGAGTGGTGCTAGCTGACCTTCACTGTGACACAGCCATGACTCTAATTGCATTGATATGTCAGCGAGCTCCAACGGTTGCAGGAGAGCATAGCGATATTAGCCCAAAGCACTGTGGCAGTGCCATGTGAGTTTTCTTTCTTTTCTATGATGACTCACAGAATCAAGCCACTGAGAACAAATAGACAGATCTACGCTCGCGCTCACATAACACTTGGGGATTTATTCTCAACATGATGCCAGGGCAGCACCAAACTTTGTGGGTGAGAGGCAGAGAAAGCCTTTGGAGCCCCTCAGCCATACAGTGAGTTTTAGAAACACTCAAAGAGCTTGGGATGTGACCAATGCGTTTCTGACTGGTTGTTTTCAAGCATGGATCCTTTTTTTTTTTTTTCCCCCTAATTTGAAAATCAAGATGATCATAATTTGTCCACACTAATTTACTTATGTTTTGAATTGACACAATTATGTATGTGGCGGCTTTTAGTTTGAGGCAGCTGTGGAAAGGGTTTGCTTTCCGCACAGAGCACAGCAACAACATCAAATTAAATTTGTCAGCTTGTGCATGCTCTCTGTTCTCTCATAATGTGTGCAGTGTTTCCTCCCTTCTTGTACCCTTCCCCACTGTATGGATCTGCATTTGTTTTTAACATGTCTCAAACTGTTGAATGGAAAGTAGCAGCCCATCCAAAGATCTGTCAGATTTATGATAATGCTATTTATTTAGTGTCATCGTCGCTCTGTTTTGCTCAATTCTTTTCTGATGCTTTGCCTTTTTCTTAGTTTTGATTCTGATATGGTTTGATTTGATCGCTTTTTTTTTTTTTTTCACCGCCAACTGTTGGGTGGGTGTATGCATATCCTTCTGCCTACAGGCTTGTGCATGTGTGTGTGTGTCATGTTTATTCATCAAAGATGAAATCTGAGATGAAGTGGAAGCATAAAATTAGCATATTGTGCATGTTAGTCCGTGGATTAAAAGCCTTTTTTGTGCTCTGTAGAACAATGTCTAGATGGAGTCTTCATAGATTGTCTCCATTGTTCATTTATATTTAAATTTTCACCACCACACAGTAAAGTCTGCGCTCAAAATGCAATGGGGCTTCAACTCTTGAAGCAGTCACAATATACTAACATGTAGGCAACTGACAATGCGTGAAGGGACATTAGAGTGCTTTATTTATCAGAGTTTTGTCATTTCTTCATTGTTTATCTCAGAAAAGGGTTTAGATCACGTTGTAGGCCATTTTGTTCAGTAATAAATGCACCATATTGGCCAAGGTTTTGGAGAAGTGTTCTTATGATTTTAAGTCGTATATTTTCTCAGTACAAAAACATTAAAAATGACAAACAATGCAAAGATAAAAATTGCATACACAAATGTTTGTGAAAGAATTTTTTAGAAATCGGGTACTCTATAGAATTTTTTTTTTTTTTTTACGATTAATCGAGGAATTGGATCTCTTTCGCCATTCCTACCGTTTGCTTAAAAAAAAAAAAAAAAAAAAACGTGCTGACACAGTTCCTCTGCTGTCGTACTTCAACCATCGCGCCGCAAAATTCAACAATCCTTATTTGTCCCCAAACCCTCACAAAGCGCCGCACAAGTCAACATCATGCTGTTGACACTTCACAACAACTCATAGGCGGAAGTCAGAGTGCTGCCCACCACAAATAATGATCCGGGCAGAACACGGTGCACTACATAATAAAACATACTTTAATGAATCTTCGAGGCACATCAGTTTTCCTCGAGGAATTTTAATAATCGAGGTACTCAAATCATTCGAGTTATCGTTTCAGCCCTACAAATGTTTTAATTTGAAAGAGTCTCAGCTGTTATGACACTATACAGGTCTATGTAAAAAAAAAGTGTTTTTATTTCACTCATTTAGGTCAATATTTGAAACTGACATTGACTACAGATTACTAGATATAATTGATTTGTTTTTGTAAATTTAGGTGATTATCTTGCAGCTATAATGAAATCCTAAATCTTGAGTATTGCATAAGACCAACAAAATAACTTGATTTACAGAAATGTTATGTCCTAAGCAATCATGCTAATTTGAAAGTGAGCAACTTAAAGCTATTCCTAAAGGATCTGGCTAATGGTTATGTATCCAAGGCATGTTTATGAAAAGTTGAGTGGAAGGACAAACTTTGATGCAGAGTGGTGCACAGGACACAATAGCGTCAAAGGACGAGTGGAGGGACATGGAATGCACGATGCTTGAGGTCAGAATTGAAGTTTCTGCAGTCAGTAGTGATGTAATTTTTAGTCGTAAAAATAATGGCATCCTAATTAACTAATGCTAAAAAAGTTGTCTTAATTATCCAAGCATCCAAATTACTGTGCACCCAGTGGACTTTTGGTATAAGTTTACATTTTGAATGTATGGCACGTTTTGATACAATGAATACTATGCTGTCATTGGCAGTCTGTCTCAAGTAATTGTACTGTATTTTTTTTTTTTTTTTTATGAACACTAGTCCCATTTTGTTTTTTGAATGAAATGGAGAACTTTTCACATCTGTGCTGGTGGTCTGTGGTTCTGTACAAAGAGTTGGGGTTGAAGGACAGCTGACGAATGAGTAGCAGCAAAAAGAAAAAAAGAAACTTGTGGTTTTTCAGACAGGACGAAAGAAAGGGGAAAGTGAATGACATAAAGGAGGCAGAAGGAAGTGCATGGCTTTTTTGTTTTTTTTTTTTTTTTTGGTGGGGGGGTTCTTTTTTTGAAAGAGCAAAACCTGTGTTGATGGAGACAGGCTGGTTACCAGATGGATTTTGTCAGAGAGAGAAAAGGGAACACAGAGAGGAAAATGCTTAAGAGATGGTGGCTGATGTGGCTGTCTGTAATACGATATGGCAGATGCGATTTATTTTTAGGACACAAGGCCCCAGAACGATAGGTTTTATAGGGTTTTGAGTGGGTTGATCTTTTTAAATATTCAACTTCAATGAAATATGGAGCATGACTCCAGGCTGTTTGGAATTCATAAGTCTGTTTGGCAGGACTGGCCCTGCATATTGAGAGCCGTCAGAGTCGGCCCGAGTGTTAAACACAACCCCTCAGCTGGCAGCGCAAACAATGGCAGTGGAAAAAAAAAACTCACAGAGAATAAAAGAGACAAACAATAAAACACTTCAATTGGAGGTAGAAGTATTGAATCAGCAGTTACTGTAAAGACTGAGGATAATCGGCACATGTTGCCTGTAGAGGTTTGAACATAATGCCACCTAGATGAGGCAGCAGGACTAAATGTTCCTCATTTTGTTTTTAAGTTGAGCTAGACGTGAAACTATTAGATATCTACATCAAAGTCTTCACGTAACATTATGACGTTTACTAGTTCTACAGGTTAAATGTTAAGAAGCAAAGGGTTAAAAAGAACTTAAGTATTATTAGGGCTTCATTTTAATCTTATTAGCTTTATACTGTGCAGAAACATATTATTCCAAGAGTGAGCTGAACAATATGCAGGAAAAGTTCTAGAAAAGTCATATACATATTTATATTCTTAAGTGAATCCTCTGAAAACTTCTTGGTTGCTTACTTTGTTTATGGCCATCTGCAATAGAAGTGAACTTAAGTGAACGATATCAACTTAAAATATCTACTGGTAATTATTTCGATGAGGATGTAGATGAGAATGAAACATAAAGATCATCAGCCTTTTTGGATGTAAGCATATCCCTACATAGAGTTAAGAAAATCAATTAGCACAACAGTCTGTTTGAGATGGGTATGATGAAGTGGAGCTTATTCTTCTCTCTGAATATTTTTCCCCCTACTTCAGAATATGAAGGTGCAACCAAAATGTTCAGAAATAAAGGCAAAGTACTAATTTAAAGATTTTTAGTGTTTGCGCATAACAGGCTGATTTCTATCTCGAAACCATTCATTGGTGCGTGTTTATTCAGATGCATTTTCCTCTTGATCTTATTATTGGGAATTTCCTTATGCATTTCATGTCCTAAACTATCGTCGACCATATTCAAAATGTTGCTCATTATGAAAAACATTTCTAAAACGGTCTTAAGGATTCCGATTTTTTTATTTTTTTCCCCCCAAAGAAAACCATTAACGGTGTTCCCTGCCATTTCAGCGAGTCTCCGCGCATAATGAGAGATAGTCCTCTGGACATGCTTTTCATAAACCTTTCAGTCAACAAGTTTATTATTTCTTGGAGCTGACTGATTGAAAGCTAACAGAGAAATGTGTGCTTCTGTCTTTCTGAGTTGCGAATGAGTTGCAGCTTTGAGGCTGGAGGCATGTGAAGGATCAATATTTTCCTCACTGTTTGTGTGACAGGTGTACACTGCGAGAGAAAAGCGGCTGATAGAAATCCTTAGTTAGTGTGAACTCACCGAGGGGAAATACATATGCATTAGGTTACGACTGCTGGGGATATTTACCAGCAGTAACCACACAAACAACAACAACAGGTAGCGGAGCCTGAAACCAAGACATGTTTAATTCATGCCAGTTGCAGCAGAGTACACTTGCTCTAAACCTGTATCTGTGAAACAGTTGGCGCTTATTGGGAGTTGACCGCATTGGTGTGTTTGTGTGTGCGTCTGTGTCAATGCAGTGATGTGTGTCTGTCAGGCTGTCTTGCTATGTTTGCGTCTGATGTCTGCTTTTCTCTGTGTGTGCGGCAAACAAACAGCGATGAGAGACCCCAGGAAATGATGATGTCCTTGTATAAAGAAACATTCTCAGTCCATTACCCTACATGTAGAAATAATTAGTTTAAAGCAGGAGTAAGAGCCTAGGTTGCAGGAACCATCTGCCAGGTGTCTTTCCACTTTGTAAAGCAGGCAAACTAATTTGTGCTCCTTGAAGAATCGTACCTTTTTTTTTTTTTTTTTTTTTTTTTTACCGGGGTAGAAAAAAATCATTTTTTGTCCTCATATCTTTTT
>NW_015113412.1:264272-271739 GCF_001443285.1 Poecilia latipinna | reverse complement strand
TTTTTTTTTTTTTTTTTTTTTTTTTTACACCGGTGAATGCAAAGTTCATGTTTGCTGACCATGACTTTTTGTTAATCTTGCATCTCGCAGTGACATGTAGCTCTCCTGAGATTAATTTAAAAGTCCTTATTTCTCAAAGATTATTCATCCCTCAAGCCATAGTGCAACGCTATGATAATGTTTTTCTCTTTATTCAAAACGTAATAATTAATACATAATATATGCACCTTTTTTTATCTATTTCTGGGTGTGCATTATGCTGCTGAGATGTTTCTTGTATTGATCTATTTCTGCCATCAGAACATGGAAACTACTTTTATCATGTTTTCTCCTATCTTTAGCTGCTGATGGTCAAAAGATTGATCTTCGACTACATGAAACAAAAGTTGTTTCGTCTGTTTTGGCTTTGCTGCTTTCTGTCCTCAGCTGAGTGTCTTCAGCAGCGCGATCCAAAGTGCGATCCAATGTGTACATGGTAGAAGTACTACTAGCAGGAATGCAGGCTTGCTTTGAAAGCAGCACTGGGTCCACCAAGGCGTGTTAATGCAATGTCATGCTTGGCTGCAGTGCACACAGGTTTAGGTTCAAACTTTCAGCCGAAGCACTTGAGCTCGGGCTTTTCATATCCAACAGATCTGCCTTGTTTGATTTAAGCAGTCGATTATTCTAACACCACCAGTACTGCCTTGTTCTTTTAACGTTGATGAACGAATCAGACATTGCATTGTAGCCACAGTTAAATTATTACCCGTCTTGTTGCGGCGCAACGTCCTGTCAGGAAAAAGCTGACACATTTTTTTTAGAAGAGTGGTCCTATTTCCAACACAGCAGCAGCGACACTTCACTGTAACAGCAGCCGGGGCTGAAGTGGGCTGTGCTGAAACTTCTTAGAGGCGGCTCAAAGAAGATGTCAAAGAGTCTGAGATGTTTATCCTGCCTCCGAACACCCCAGATACCAATGTTACGGGGCTTGATGACATCTGTGGGAAGGAAACCTAATCCACAAAGACCCCACCTCGAGCCCCACAGGGCCCAAACCGCCATTTAAAAGTGAAAGCCCCCAGATGTCCTCTTTGCATGCACTCACTGACTGGAGCTGTTTTTATAGCGCAAATAATAATAACAAAAAATAAAAAAAAAAGAAGTAGTTTAATTTTGAGCCAGCGGTCCAAATGTTATGCCTCTGTATATGCACACCTAAATCCACAGTTTCTCAGATATCGCAGTTAAGCAAATGTGACATATTGAAGATGTCTTCTGTTTTGTCTGTACACTTCTGTGTGCAAAGGTCTTTGTCATATCCATTAAGAAAATTCTTACAAGGCTGTAGTCACAGGGTGACCTATAAATGTCAAGCAACCACTGGCCGTTCTCTCTTCTGAGCCACTTACACAGACTCCACTCACGGTGGTCACAGATCACTGATGTGTCGCTCAACATTTTGTGTTTTTCTGTTGAACTCTCAGTGATCATTTAGTGTTATATTTACAGAGAACTCTCCCAGATTGTATAAACGGAGTTAGTCTTTCCTTGAATGTCTTCTCCCCCCATGCAAAAGCACATTTACAAGTTGCCTTTTCCTAATAAGTTATGTGGATTTGACCTTTGTCAAATTGTGTTTAAATCAGACGTTAAAACATGCTAACTAATAGTAAAATCCAATTTAATGCAATAATTATTTGGACTGCATAAACTTTAAATTTGGTTAGCGCCTATGTTTTCTTTATTTTTATTTACTGAAAACATAGTCAAATATACAACCAATCCAAAAACCTTCTAAATGAAAGCCTCTAAAAGCAGCACAAGGAGCGTCAGCGGTTTCTTTCTGTTCTCAAGTGGAATTTTCTACGTTTTAATTGAACAGCAGGGTTCTTCATATTTCTGAGTCACCTGGAATATTTCTTTTTCGTGCAGACTCTTTTATCTGTGTTGTCTGTGTATCCACAACAATGCTTGAGATTGTCGAATGTGTTAGAAAGGATACAAGGACGGTGGGTGTTAAATCGCAGCTTAACAAAGGATAACACTTTGACATGCATTAGAGCAAAGAACACCTCAGTCACCTAAAACAGTGCTGTTTTTCACATTACCCAGAGGGACTGCGACATTTCTCTTTCAACGATCCATCTCCATGCCTGCTCTGTTTTCTCTCCTGCTTCATCTTTATAACACCTTCGCTTTTTCTACTTTATTTCAGTCTAGTACAAAATAATAGTCATTGAGTCCGAATCATGCCACTGTCTCTGGGCTGTTGGTTCTGTCCACCCTGTCATCTTCTTCCTAATTATTACTTTTCCTCCCCTCTTGTTTTCTTTCCACTCACCTTTCAGTGCCTTCTGCTTCTCTTCATGCTTAATCCTGTTTGATGTTTTCTTTTTTCTCTCTCTGTGACAGAGTCTGTAGACAGACCAGTGTGCACACACACACACACACACACACACACACACACAACAGGCTACAACCAACAAACAAGGGACAAACCTTCAGTGATTGTTGCATTGCCCCATAATGATCTTTAATTACAGCCGGCCTACCCAGGATACACACAGGAATGCTAACAAGCTGTCTGCTAGTGTTTACCTCTCAGAAGTCTTGCTTCGTGACACTGCCAAATGCTTAACTTTAGAGATCAAACCAAAATGTGACTTTTCTTTACGGGCAAGTCCTTCTCTTTCAACTTCACGAAATATAGAATTTCATTCTTCTAGACAAAATAATGAGGTTGGTTTTCCAGCTGTTGTCTGAACTTGTACAACCGTTCATCAAAGCTGAGAAAGTTAAGACTGTTTGTTTGGTTGTTTTAGGTTGTTTTCTTCCTTTCGGGCATTTTTTTTTTTGCTAGTCCGAATATAAAAGGAAGCCATTTAGTCGCTGCATCTGTTTTTCTTGTACTAATTGTTGACGGACAAACGGTAGTGAAGTCGCATCATGTTACAAGATAGTCATCCCAGGCACAGCAACAAATCTACTAAAGAGCGACTGAAAAGAGTATCAGTGAATTGCATTTGAGATTCACAGAAAATTCAACTAGCGATGGCAGTCAGACGATGGTAAACAAGATCAAAGTTACTGTGTTGTAGGGCTCAGTTACAATATTGGACATTTTTTTACAAATCAAACATCATTGCTACCTAAACTGAACCAGGAAGGATCATAACATCCACATTAAGATGGAACTTTAAAAGAAGACTCTGACTTTGGCTAAAGAGACAGAAATTTTAAAACTACATAAAGCTTTTTTTTTTTTTCCCTTTCTTTCCTATCCTTTCTTATTTTTTACATCCAGATTTTTGTTGTATACTTAACATTTAAATGCATCAAACTTAAAGGCTCTGAAATAGAATGTATTAATTAATTTAAAATAAAAACTCCTTTATTAAATACATCAGACCTCTTATAATAAAATCCGCTGCACCATACGTCATTTTCTTTTGAAGTTATCTATTTTTAAACATACAAGAATAGAGCCTATAAAAGCTGATGAAATAGCTTTTACCACACCGTTTAAATAATAAGCAAAATCATCATAAGCTGTAATAGCATTTACATTTGTTAAATCATTGCTTTTCTTATTGAGTCAGCACCGAAGTGTCTAGAAAGTACTAAATTAAAAGATAAACGTATCCTCCCAGACATAGTAGCTGCAGATTAAGGCTGCATTATTGTATATGTTGCACATTATCAACAGGCGCTTCAGAAAAAAAAAAAAAAAAACCCTTTCGTATAGTAATTACCAGACAACGTAGTCATTATTACGTTTATTTCCCAGAAAACATGTCAGCCATCCTGATTTTAGCCTCCTAGAGTATTTCTACTTTATTTTTTTTTTATTTTTTTGTCAGTTTGCACAAAAAGAGCAATTAGAAAACATTAACTATGGCCGTGAAAAACTGGCTTAGGAAATTTCTTGCTGTTTTCCTACACCTCGTATTAAAAAAGTAATCAAACGCTTGACAGTTTAATCGCTGGCTGAAATATTTGTTTATTTATACTTTGAACTATTTCAACAACTATTGCTGTTTCTTTAAAGGTTTTGTTGTTCGTCGTATGATACAAGTGCACTTGTAAATGTATAAAGGCAGGAGGGAAAGTCGACATGCACGCTGAACACGCATTGCCAACAAAGCTGCGTTTTGATTTATGGCAGGTGTAAGTAAGTATATGTTTGATCTCGCCAAGTTTAACTCGTTGTGTCAGTCATTCCTCTGAGGGAAAACATCTCTTCACTGTCTGTGCCTCTTTCTCAGTCTTCATGACTACTCTCTGCTTAAAGTGATCAAATACACCCAACGTCATGGAAGATGACAGAGAGGGAGGGCAAAAAAGAGAGGAGAGGAGAGACTCATCTACATCTGTATTTGAACAGGCAAATGCAAACGGACCAAGTGATCCAAGCAAGGAGGAAAAGTGTAGTTTCCCTCAACAGTTTTGGGGGGGGGGGGGGGGGGATAAACAAATGCTCCATCTTCTGTGTTGGACAGGGCCCTTCACATTTACACAGAATGCCGTCTTATTAGACATGTAGCAAACCACTATTGTTCCATCTTGAAATTCCCAGTGATGCTTTCAAGCCATTTAGAATTGCAGCATGTCTGTTTGATTTGAGGTTTTGCTTGTCTTCTGCTGCAACAGAAGCAGTGTCAGTCGCTGGGTAAAAGGCTCTGGGCTTTGAGACTCAGTTTTAAAGACCGTTTTGCAGAGAAGCTGAAAGCGAGAAGCTCCGTCTGCCAGCTCGTTTATCAATGTTTTTCTTCTCAAGTCTGCCTTCCAGGAAACTAAAGGGCAGCGTTGCACTGAAGTTTGTGATAGACTGGTATTTTAGCACAATCATATTGTGTTTATGGCTGGCACTCTGGAAAATAGTGGTCTTCCGACTCTGTTGACTGTTTTGTTCCAGTCTCTTCACAGCCAGTCATACAGATGAGTTTATTGTTACCGCAAAGGTGACAGTGTGGCTGTTTGAATCACAGAGGGAAATATGCAGCCCCCGTTTGGTTGCGTAATTCACCGTCTCCTGCCTGCTTACCAACTTTTCCACACACGAGGCGAGAACACCCGGGAGGTGGAGGGAGATGAACGAGTTTAGGCTCATCTGCATCATTGGAAGCTACAAATATAAATGGAACAAATGATCTTACAAAGGGAAATGTGGAGTGCTGTCTGCTGCTTTTTGAAAATTGAACATGGCTCTTTTTCCCAGGCTTATGGGACAGGAAAAGCTTACTTATGGAGCGCCACTTCAAAGTGTAAAGATGAGCGCTGATATTGGAAAATCAGCATACTGTTTTTTATACATAGAGTACAAATTCGAGATATCCTGTCAATCATTTAAAAGAACACAAATGCAATATTCGTCTATCTTAACTATCAATGGTTTTAAAAGGAAACTGCAGCTCTAAGAAACCATTACTGTTTCAGGAAACAAAAAAAAAAAAAAGATAATCCTATTTCCCCATAACTGCTGTTGGTCAAAGGCAGTAAGTGAAACAAACAAAAAAAAAAAAAAAAAAAAATACCCAATTTGCACGGACATGCACCAAATTATTTTTCTTAGAGCTGAAACTGAACGGCAATTAAGATAAACACCAGAGAGCTGTCAATATATAAAAGCAGAAAGCATCCATGGGGATTCTACTGAATACTCTTTTTATTATAACTAATTATTTATGGAGAACTCTTTCTTTTGTTGTTGTTTTTTAGGAGGAGTGGGGGGGGGGTTCAGGCCTGTTACTTGTGGGAGAAATAATTTGTCTTTTCCTGCTCCAACTCTGATCAGATGCCCATACCGATCATTTTGAAATGTGTTGCTCGTCGCTCGGGCCCCCTTCCCTAGCAAACTCTTGATGACGAAACTTCCTGCCACAACCATTAACACACTTAATTTTGTGATTTAACCGTCAGTCGTGTGTAAAAGTGGTAATGGACTCAATAATCTAGATCTCTGGCTCGATTATTTATTTATTTTTTTATTTTTAGAAACTGCACTCTCATTTCCTATCGTGCCATACATTGAGGCATATCGGGGGGGGGAGGGGAGGGTATGTTAAGTAGGTCAAAATGTGAGAAAAGTTAAACTGATTTTTATTTTTTATTTTTTATTTTTTTTTTATTAAAGATTTAATTTCATGTGCCATCTGGGCAGCCATCTTACAGTGTACTGTTTTCATACAGTCAGGTGATCAAACTTCAATGCTTAAGAATGAGCCTAAATGTTTAGTTAAATTGTTTAGAAAGTTGTTCAAGCAATCAGCAATTAACCTTAAAGCAGTTATTCATTATTGATTAATGTAGCACCCTGCCACCGTTAGTCACTGTGGTTTGGGTCACTGAAATGTTATGCGAGAACCTATTTAAATTTGATTCTCCTGCCGACACGTGTGTGGAACGTGCTCGGTGGCCAGATTGATCTTTTCTCTGCTGCCCGCGCCGTCGCAGCGTGTGTTCTATGGAAAGCCTGTGCCGGTCTAGTGTTCAAACCCAAGGCCATCCAGAGCGGCAAATTTGATTAAAATGCGACTTGACTCGTTCTCCCTCGCACCCTTTTGTCAGCTGTTGGTTAAATGAGTCCAACCTGTGAGATGAGGTATGTTTTACATCTCTCTGATGTGTTTTACAGCTTAGATGAAGGCATATGTTGAGAAGCTCGGGAAGCTTCAAAGGACGGGGCAGTTTGGTGTCACAGGCAGGCAGAATGAGGAAAGAACTGAACTCACCAGTACTTTGATCATCTTCAGTGCTAAAGTCGGATCCCTGTTAGGAAAAGAAGGAAGGGAAAAAAAGGGGGGGAGGGGTTTAGTTAAAACATCTTATTCAAGCATGCATTTTTCCTGTTCTTGCTTCTTTTTGAAGTGCAAAATGTATATATGTAATGATACCAGATTATGTAGATTCTCAGAGATAATAATTAAGGCTGCTTGAAGTCCTGAAAGTGAGATTAAAATGCATGCTAATAAAAATTCATCCTAAAGTTTCTTCACAGTGAATATCCGCCTGCCTGTCCTTTTTCCCCGGTGTCGGTTTAAAAGAGATGTCAAAATGCAAATACTTAATAACACAATGCATTGTTCTCACAGCTTCAGCTTTGAATTTGATTTTGTTTTTTTTTGTTATGTTAAGGAAGACTGTTTTTGTTTTGCTGCTAAGAAAGACAGGCGCAGATGCCAGAGGTTTTACAGGGAGGACAAAGGAACAGGATGTGGATGGGCAAACTGGGAACGGATAGACTGTGGGCAGTAATTGTTAGCTGTTACTGTTCAGACTGTTACAACAGGAAGAAAGGATGAAAAGAGAGTGAGACAGTCATCCAAGGATTGAATCTTCAGCTCTGGTTAATGTTCAGTCATACCAGCAAAGTAAACACATGCTACTCATTTCGCCCCTCACTGCCTCTTGTTTGCTTTTTTTTTTTTTTTTTTTTTTTTTGGCCTCGTGGTGGGAAAGCAGGGCGGGTTATTTTTGGCTTTTTTT
>NW_015113412.1:257827-261054 GCF_001443285.1 Poecilia latipinna | reverse complement strand
TTCCCCTTTGTTTTTTTTTCTTATACCCAGAAAAAAAAAACACACGTCTCCTTTTCCCCCCCCCCTCCCCTTTTTTTTTTTTTTTTTTTTTTTTTTTTTTTTGGGTCTGTGTGTGTGAATGTCGAGAGTGTGATTGTTGGCTTTCTTTGCTTATTTTGCACTCGGGGTCCTTCTTCCCGGCTCTGCTCCCTTTATCCTTATTTATTTGTCAGAGGTGGTGTTCAGGGACGTTCCTTGTCATTCGTCAGCTTGGCCCATAAAACACACTGTCATGACTGACTGGCCACGCTCCAAACTCATTACCGATTGGCTGACAGAGCGGGTCGCTGTGTTCTGCTCTGCTGTGTTGACTCCTGTTTGCCAGACATTTCAGGCTCGGGGAAACTTTAAATGCGCCGGCGCCTTTCCTTTCGCCGCTCCTCGCAGTCTCACATTCAAGGTCACATGAATATGGATTTCGCCTCCTCTTCCAGTGCGCACATACTGATGATGAAGTCTAAGATCTACTCACAGGGATTATAATTCAGAACGCAGGTCTGATTCTGGCATCTGGGCGTCGCTCCGTTCCACTGTCTGCCCGGAAACATGCTTTGGAGGGATACGAAAAGATGGAGAGGACTTCTGTGCGAGCGGAGAAGCTGCAGAAGGAGAATGGATGATGATGGTGGAAACGAGGGAGGCGGAGCCGGGTGCGGGGGCAACTCGTGAGACAAACGTGAAAGAGAATATGAGATTGGAAAAGGCCAACATACTATGTTATTGAGTTTCTGTTGCAGTTGATCAGCCATATCCATTTCATCATAGCGAGTTGGCTGCACGCCACAGTCTGCTGCAGAAAATCTATCCTCATCAATGTGCATATGCAGTGTATTTATGTCTGTTCGTCCAGAAGAACTGCATGCATGAACATTTATTTTGCACGTCAACATGCTTGCTAAAGTGCTTATTACTTTCTAATACTTTTATGTTTGCTGCGTTCTAACTGTCACTACATTTTCTAGTCACTCGTCTGCGTCTTCTCTTTGTTATTTCATCTGTAATCTGATTAACCTCTCTGGCTTTTCATTCATTTAACGAGTTAGTCACGCTTTCCCCTCCTCCTCCCTCCTCTCCTCTCTATTGTTCTCACTCCTTTGCCTTTGTTTGTCTCACGCAGAAAACAACAAGGCACCTTTGCAAAGGTCTCGCTCCCGGCAGAATGTAAATGCGAGCTCGGCGTCAAAACCTCCCTCTGCCAAGGAGGTGCGCAATGAATCTGAAGGACATCCATCCGTAGCCAGGGCCAAGGCTTCTGCCTGCTCTGAAGTGGGCCAAAAGTACAAAAACACTCCGGGTCACAGCCGCGGGCTGGACAGGGAGCGGGCGACGGACAGAGAAGTGGTCAAGCCGGCTGAGAGAAAGCCAGAAACGAAAGCGGAGAGTCCCGTCCTCCAGACGGCCGCCGACGCCAACGGAGAGCCCGATGTGGAGGCTCTGCTGGCCAGACTCAGAGCGTTGTGAGATTCATTTCTCATCACTGAAAGAAAATGTTACATCACAGCAAAAATATATATAAATAAATGCTTTTCATGTAAGCTGTGGATTCTCCTAAAACATTATCTCAAAGGACCAACATTACCAGAAAGAGGAAGGAGGCACAATGTACAATGAAAGTAATGAGTCTGAATACTCAGATTTTAATCCTTAATGACATGGAGGCAATTAAAGGCATAATTTTATCCAAAAAGATTTAACAGAATATGATCCTGATATGTATACTGCCAACATGGATTCATATTAATCAGAGAATTTTAGCTTTCTACTGATAGATGTGACGTTGCTCAGCAGCTCTATGTATTCTAGAGATGTGCAATGTTACAGAAAACTTTCACATTAGTGCTTTTTTTGATTGTGCATTAGATGTTGGCCTTTGCATGTTAGCAGTTTAACACAATAAATTATATTTAGTAATAAAAACTTTTTACGCTTAATTTTCTCTTACAATATTTGTACCTTTATTCCTTTATAAGATTTTGATATATTTTATACTCAGAACCTCTAAAAAGTGTATGTAAATAAATATAAAGGATAAAGAATTAAGCCATGATTACACTTTAATGGTACTTAAATCAGGATTCCTACACAATCTTAAAAAAAAGCCTCAAAGAACTGTATTTTCTTTCATAATCGAAATGTTTTATTTTCTAGATTTTCTCCTTTCTTCCTTTTTTCCCCAAAAAGAAAAAAATATCTAAAAGTGTTATATACATACAGTTTTTTTGTTTTGTTTTTTTGCTATTGTTTATTTTATATTGATTTATATTTAAATAAAATACTTTATCTTTGATTTGACACATCTGTCCTTGATCCTTTTTACACATCTGTATTTTGGTTTTTCACCTGTTGACTGAATGTTATACCCATACAAAATCTAAATGCTGAGTATTTTTTACAAAAAAAGGCTGGATGCAACACAGTTCCAAATCATTTTTGTTTTCTAATATTTAATCTAATTTTCCGAGATTTCGATAAAGTTATAAAAACAACTTGTAACACATTTAGAAATTTAAGTCTGGAAAACTATAACATTTTAAAATGAAAAAATGTGTATGTATCCTACTGAATGTCATTTTGTTTTTGTATTTTGTCTGCTGATTTTTCATAACTTTCTTTTTTTGCAGAAAAGGCTGAACTATTGTCTAAACGCTGTCGAAGACGCCGTTTTGTCTTCACTCTAACATTCCTTCTGTCATTACTCGTCAAATGCATATTTTTTGTCTTTATTTGTATTCCTCAATCTTATTGAAATATTTACAATAAAATCTAAGCAGTTTTCTTTTGCCTTTTATGAATATTTTTTGTAATGTCATCTGTGTATGTACTTTTTTTATATATATCTTTAGTATTTCTCATGGTCATCATACATGTAGTTCTGGAGCAGATTTCTGAAGGTAAGCACTGATTACATCTTCACATGCCGGACCCATAAAAAAAAAACCCTGAGGAGCTTGAAACCATCAAAACTCCTCCTAGTTGTTAACAAGTGCAGACAACCTAACAACCACTGAACACCAGTTTGCAGCACCAGTCAGCAAGTAAAGCTCCAATAACATTTGTGGTGAGGATTGTGTGAGACAATCAACACAACTCCAGGGAGTTCAGATCATCTGTTACCTTTCTTGTCTTCCAGTGTGATTTTTTTTTTTTTTTTTTTTTTTTTTTTTTTTTTTTTTTTTTTTCTTACCTTT
>NW_015113412.1:250794-254617 GCF_001443285.1 Poecilia latipinna | reverse complement strand
CCGGGGGTCGACCTAACTTTTTTCCCTTTTTTCTTTTCAGGTTTTTTTTTTTTTTTTTTTTTTTTTTTTTTTGTTTCTTGTTCTTTTTCAAACTTTTCATAATCCCCTGGAGTACTGGTCATCACTGCAGCAACTTTACCACAGACACAATGCTCATTTTGCTGCTTGATCATAATGTGTCCTGGAACAGGTGTGTGAGCATATTGTAAATGCACTCTGCAGACAGCCTCTGCGTAAAAGCAGCAGCTATTTTGGTCGATATTGACACCTGAGGTGGGACGATCTGCGTCTGACTGAGAGGTGTACATCGCTTCCCTTAGGATCCGCACCTTTCATGGCTTCCTGCAAAATTCTGTTTCCGTGTGCATGATTGATCACACAATAGGCTTCATTTCACACAACTATTACCTAGATTTTTTTTTTTTCATGAAAAGCCCTCTAATCATTTGCATAGAAAATGAAAAAACTAATTTATCTTCATCTTTTTTTTTTTAATACCTTTGGATCGTTAAATATTTCTAACGGTTTCACTGCAGACTAAAACCTTGTTAAAAGCCTGTGTGAATTCGACTGTTTCAAAATGAAAAAAAAAAAAAGACATTAAACAGCACAGCACCGAACATATGCCTCCTTCATAACGTAAATCAGTGGTACATGAATATACAAAAGATTAAACCCAGAAGTCTTTTATAATCCGAGCGGAGACAAGATTGAACAGTTGGGGAAGAGAAAGCTGCAGACCAGTTAACCCGCTATCTGACGAGGTCTGCTTGCTTTAGCCTGGCAGCTGGTGAATCTATTCAGTGCTGGGAGCGGCACAACTGTCCTTATCTGGAAAAGAGACAAAGACAAACATCTCCCCAGCGACGCAAACAGCCGTTTGGGGAAAAGCAGAGCAGTTGCTAACTAAGCTCCTCCAGAGGCCTTGATATAGCTTTGGGTGGCAGCAGCACGCTTCAGCTCAAAATCAAACTGAGGTGTTTTACGCTTCTCTGTAAGGTTGCAACACCAGACTGGCAGTCATCAGTTTAACGTGTGATTTAGAGGAGAAGCTTTTTTTTTTTTTTTTCCTTTTCATTTTCCACTTCATCCAAGAATAACCTCTATTTTTGCATTGCCGGAGTTTTTCTTTTTAACTTTACAGATATTATTTTAATCTTAAATCCCCACGTATGTTTCTTACATGTGGCGTTTCTCCCAGCTAATTAGCATGCTGGAACATACTTTTGATTCTTTGGGTTATTAGCATTGCACCAGCTGCGCAGATGCCACCAGATTTGGAATGAATTTACAGACAATATTTTTTACACCTAAAGGTCACATATAGTATGTAAATGCTGAGATATGCTTGGACAAATGGTACCCTGCTAATTTAGAATATGGGGGCGGGGGGAAGCAAACACCATCGCTGCAGCAAAGAGACATTTCAGTGACCCTTTCCTTAAATGTTAATGTACGTAAACGTAAAGCACTCAAAACTTCATTAGAATTTCGCTTTTGTTGAGGCACGTCAATCAAATCCAGTGCACCCCTCACACCTCGCTCTAACTCAAATCTGTGATCCTTAAAGCGACCGACTGAGATTTCAAAGTGAAGTTAAATTAATGTCGCAAACAATGGGAAGATTATTTAAAGATGCCAAAGGGATTCTTGCCTAATTTTTTATTTTTTTTTCCCCAATGTTCTGGTTGTCATTTAAAAGAGTGCAGGGTAACAGCTGATGTAGAAACAAGTTCCAACAGACTGAGAGAAGTCTCTGATAGATCTGGACATCTGTTGGGCACAAAGGCAAAACACACTTCCATATGCTAGTAACAGGGGAAAAAAGATTGTGCAAAGTCCCTCAAGGTCCATATTTGCCAGTATTGAGGGAAAAAAAAAAAGAAGTCAGTGAAGAAACACCTGGATAAGCTCCTGTCACATTTACAAAATATGTGTTTTGAAAGAGGATAAGTCTTTGAATTTGAACACCTTTTCCAACTGGTGGAAGTGGTTGTCTGGATTGCATCAGTCGATGGCACTGCAAACAAAGAACAGATGGAGGAAAGAATGGATTCTGCTGAATATCAAAATCTGGATACAGCCGTCTTGGAGCCAGTAGAGTTGCTGAAACGAGGTTGGCTTAGACAACAGGACAATGATCCAAAATTGGCCTCAAAATCCAATATGAACATGAGCTGAGGCTTTTGAAACAATGTTCACTGTCCTCTGGCCTAAACCTCTGAAAATCAGTGGCTGGATTTTTTAAATGTTTTTTTTTTTTTCTTCAGAAACTCACGGTGGGTATTAATTACTGCAGCATACAGGGATGTACAAACTTTTCCACTTTACATAAAGTACCTTAAACATCTCCAACTCATGCACTACAAATTATTTCATTGACCCTTGATTGCACATGGACATGTTGACATCAAACCAAGAGTTAAGCTTTTAATTCCTTATTATGCAGGCAGGATGCAGAAATGAATAAATTTTGATGCATTATCAGTGCCGACATGGCTTTGCTCTAAAAGTGCATCAGGAAAATGACCAACTAAACTCATACATGCAGCAAATTGAGAGGAGGGGAGCATAAGGAGGGAAGGATCTTGTTATGCTGAGGGAGCGTTCATTACTCAAAAGCCTGTGTTCTATCCACGAGGTTTATCTTCGGGCCTAATAAAGTGGAGCAAAACATATTGTGTAGCAGATTGCAATTTGGGCTCCTCTGATTGGAGACGGAGTTAAAAGTGCGTCGGAGGAATTTTGAGAATAGTAGGAAGTACAAAGCAGATCCGCAGATTTCTTTTCCCGATGAGCGAGAACTCTGCTGTGCATAAATGCTCATGTGCGTCTATTGTGGGATTTCATGGTGCTAAGATTGCTTTCTATTTTCAGGTTGTTTAGAGGAATCATTTTGTAATCTTCTGCTGATTGTGTCAGTTGCAGCTGGGGGAAGATGTTTTCATCAACACATAACCTTCGAAACATGCTAAAAGTATGCTAAATGGGTTGTCGAATACATTCGACTGGAAATGCAGCTCCTTTCCAAGATTATGCGTTGCTGTTACAACATATTTGCACTGAAGGAATTATGTTTGCGTTGCTATGTTGACGCAAGTAAAAGTAGCTTATTGTTGTAGATTAGATGCCACTTATAGCAAGTACGTTGTGAACATGATTATGCACTAAACTGCATGAGAAGCCCTGATTAAACGAGCACAACTTGGGAATTATTTACACATTTATCTAAACATATATGTATTTGATTGTGGAATTATTGCATTTTTTTATTTAGCAGCAAAATCTTCCCACCTCTTTTTTTTTTTTTCCATTACTTACCTCCTCACTGCAAGGAGCCAAGATAAACTTGGGTCCTTGTCCAGCCCTGTTTGTCACAGTTTAGGTTGTTTAAAACTTTTTAATTAGCGCTCAGACTGCAGATATGGGCAAGGCTGGACAATTGGCTGTGCTGTCGCCATTATCCGACACATGAAGATCAACACACACCTGCCTTTTTGAATTACATGTTCTATTTTATTTCCCGTTTCAAAGACTGGGTAAGCAAAATAAGTCTCTGTGTAGCATCATTTTTATTTATTTATTTTTTTTTACACGTTTGAAAAAGGAAATTGTGGATTACTAATGATTACTAATGAAAGGGCTTGCAGTTTTCAGACTGAAATTGCAACAAAAAATACTTATCTCCTTTCACCTGATAGCACCTGTTAATAATTCACAATTGCTTCTCTGGGGATGAGAGAAAAGCTATATATATATATATATATATATATATATATATATATATATATATATATATATATATATATATATATATATATAT
>NW_015113412.1:241466-247472 GCF_001443285.1 Poecilia latipinna | reverse complement strand
AGAGAGAGAGAGAGAGACCCTACCAAATGTAAAACAAACAGAAACCTTGATCATTTATTCCTCTTTCCAAGAATCGTGTCAGAATGTTTTGATTTTGAATGACATGGAGATAAAACTCAAACATGCACCTTGTGAATAGGAAGGTAACCTGAAGCTCAATGTTTGATCAGGCTGGCACATCAGCTTGTCCCATGACAATCCCAACTCTTTTTTTTTTTTTTTTTTTTTTATCGCCCTTCTAGATATGTTTTCGATCTTTCCAAATCAGCACAAAAACATGAGTTCACCTCAGCTGACATTCTGTATGTCCTCTGAGATGAAGTGTGTACAAAAAAAAAAAAAACAAAACAATGATAAAAACCCTGATTCCCTTGATAAGGGGTCTTGGTGAATACACGCCTTAACTGTTGGCGTGTTAAGAAACAGGAACGGAGCCACCTCTTTTTCATTTTATGTGATTTTTCCGAGTCTGTGCTGCAGTTTGTGCTCATTGTGTCACCAATAGTTCAACATCTGCTTGTTGGTCTCATTGTAACTAGTGAATCTGTCTGCAGTCTGTTTATTTAAAATCGATGTGGATCAAACAAAGTTGCTTCGCCTCTCAATTTTCCTTCCGAGAATGCAAAGAAGGGTTTCTGATTCAAACTTCATTAAGTCGTGTCTGCACAGAGCAATTCGCTCAGAGCTCCATGTGGCCTTTCAGACCAAGCAGACAACTGTGCAACCATTTTTTACTTTCCCTTCTGAGCTAAGTAAAACAAGTATTTGAAAATCCCTTAGAAATTTGCATCACCTGGCCATTCTTTGTGAACTATCTCTCACCTGTCTATTTTTTACTTGCTTAAGTGTTTGCAGTAACCTAAGCGTTGTCAGACCTGTCGGCTCATTGCAGAGTTCCCAGCTGCAGTTTGACTTTGCTTTCACTTTAATCAATTTCTTTTGGAGGAAGCTTTTGCTGTTCCCTAACAAAAAGCAGAAGCTTTCATTAGGCAACTGGATATTAATTTCAGCCCAACTAAAACTATCCAAAACTATTATTGGTCGGACTTTGCCAAGGAAAATAGGTCCAAATGAGTTACATCAAATGAATTACTCTGTTCAAAAAGGAAAGTGTGTTTATTATTTAGATAAGTTGCATACAGACTTGCATATGTCAAGCTTCTACTTCACAAAATTACATTTTCAGAGGACTCTAAAAATAGTTAATTAACACACAAGTGTCATCTTAAAACTGCAGTATGTAACTTTTATAAAGAATGTTTTTTTGTTTTTTGTCTTTTTTACTGATTGATAGTTGATAGTTGTCCAGTAATTTACAGCCTCCACTAGAAATGTAAACAAAACAAAAAAAGACAATATCTTTGCAAGAGAAACAAGTTACTCAAAATCAACATTAAAGGGGGATTGTGTGAAAGAAGCATATCCAGGATTTGGGCTTACAGCTGTGTCACTCCTTTAAGCTAAGCCACTCCTGAACACGAGACAATGTTTGAAGTACTTGGTGTAATGAGAAAAAAGCGCTAGACTGCTGCTTAGGGGTCCAAAGTCCAAACCATAAGCAGATTCTGTGGCATATCTGTCAAAAGGACAATGAGAGACACAAGACGCGCTAAAGGTTTCCACCTGTGCTTCCTTTTCACCTCAGGAGAGCCACAATCTGATCTCTCTCATGGGATGCTGAATCCACGCTGTAATAAATGCTGAGGCAGTTAAGCCTGGTGGGCAGTGCACAGTAAGAATACTCTAATTGAAGAGGAATATTTTATTACCAGTTCGCCAAACTGTGTGGATCAAATGCAAACAAGTGTCGGTTGTAGGCAAACCAGATTAAAACCATCCGGTGTTCCACAAAGACTCACCAACCGGACATTGTGATTTCTTCACAAACTTGACATATTCCCCGCATCTGTTTTTCTCGTTACCTTACTTGTCAAATATTACAGCAATGATAAATGACTAGTTTGACATGTACAGTTTCCAGATTGATGGGTGCAGGAGTAACATGTAATATGCTTACACACTTAAAAGAAGGAAACCGGCTTGTTGTCTACATGTTGTTGTTTTTTTTCTTTCTTTCTCTGTGCTCTCTTAGTATCTGTATTCCATGTCTAACTCAACGACACTACACAAACCGATGTTATTTACATAATTTGGACAAGAAATTGACTGTAATTGAAAGAGAAGGCTGCAGCTCTCAGATCAGCAGTTCCTGTAGGCTGCATGTAAGAAAGCTTTGATGGATGACTGTAATTTCGTCTCAATGTGTAGGCGACCAATGGGTAAACAGCAGCTACAGCATGTTCAACATCATACTCTCAAATTAAAGGAGAAAATAAAAGCACTTAAAGAAAAAAAAAATGTCACTCAGTCTTTCACATGAATTTGGAGGTAATGAATGTAATGTGTTTCCTTGACAAGGACAGCAGTGAAAAGTTAATATAGTTTCTAACTTTTGGTCTGCTGACATGTGAAAGTAATGTTCCACTACATTTAATATCAAAACAACATATTTGTTGTAGTAAGAGAAAAAAAGTTCTCCAAACCGGCCTGGTCATGTGAGAACAAACATCTGCATCTAATATGGCAGCAACTTAGATCGAACATTTTAAATAACTTGTTATTCAGAAAAGTTTTAATATGAACCGTGAAAATGCAAGAAATCTATTAGGGGTCAAATAATTATTCACCAAACTAGCAATTCTGCCACGTGTAAAAAAAAAAAGAAGTCTTTACTGAATTGTTTTTTGTTTTGTTTTGTTTGTTTCTCTCTCCGTCTGTTGTTTAAGTAAAGGTTGCATCATGGAATATTTGTTAGCAATGTTTTCTTCATCCTCTGTGTATTCACTTTAGGTGTGAGGAGTGTGTACAGCTGAGTTGTGTGTATCTGTGTTTCCCTGTAATTGGCTGGTGACTTCTCCAGAGTGTACCCCACCTTTTGCCTAATGACCACTGGGAACTCTATTTTCTAACCTATATTCAAATTCAGCAGCATTTTACTCTTTAACAACATTCCTCTTAGAGTTTCAGTATCATTTAAAGTAGTTATTATCTAACATGCAGCATATTCCTGTTTTTCTATCGTTTTTAATGGGTTCTTGAGCAACGTTGCATAAGAGTTTCTGTCTAAGGATTTCAATTGCTTTTTTTTTTTTTTTCTTTCTTTGATTGCAGTCCAGTGACCAAGTTCACAGGATTTCCATATTAAAATAAACCATTTAACTTTTGGACTACAGCTATTGCAGATAAAAAGATAAAAAATAAAAAAAATCTCTCAAGCTATGACCAAAAGAAGCAAAGAACCGATTTTAAATTTGACTTTTAGCCACTTTATTACTAACAACTTGTCATAAAGACAAAATGTGATACTATGAAAAATATGAAAGATAACAATGTTACACTTAAACAAGTATTTGAATGCCAACATGGAGGATTTAAGATGAAAACTTTTGAAAGTAAAAAATGTGTCTTTTAGGACTTGTGACAGCTGTTTGTTGGTCCCTCCCGCTCTCCTTTCCCTCTTTAGAGAATATTTAACTTGGTTTAGATTGTTTTGTTTTTTTCCCCCCCTTAAATTTAAAAAGAATATTTTACCACAACTCTCCTTTCTATAAACAAAGAACGGTCGAGCAGAATGGTCCCGGAGGAGTGAATGCTGCAAGTCAGTGGCTCAATGCAATCTACTGGCTTTCCTTAAATTGAAAACTTTTTCAACAAATGTGAATAATGAATTGAGCTTAATGGACTGTTTGATAACTAGGAATGATTTGAATGCATGGGAAATTTAATAGAAATTACTTTTTTTTTTTTGTTTTGTTTTTGTAAAGTGCCTCGAGACATTTGTTGTGAACTGACACTATGCAAAAATATACTGAACTGAATTGAATAAAAGTTGTAGAAGTCCAAATAATAACCTGGAAAGTCTCGGGGTTTTTGGGCCGTCTTTGGAGCTGATGTATTGGAAAAAGCGAAGGTGGTTCAAAACATTTCCATCAGTCTCTGAATTTCCATTCCTCTGGATCCACTGAGACAGTTTCCTTCCGTTGCAAATAACATAAAACCTGAACTAATCCAATGCACATGTAGTTATTATAAAAAACCCCAGTGTGCATTTGATGCCAGCATCCAGACAAGTGACCCTCACAGACAGATTTTATTGTCACCAGCTGGTAGATTTACAGACTGCCACCTTCACAGCGGAGCGCTGTCAGAACAGATCAATCCATGTCTGTCAAATCATCCATACAATTACTTCTGAACATCTTCTTTCAATTGGCCGGCCTTCATGTAAACACACTCGCTTGACGCTCACTGAGCTGTGCTGCTGATCTCCACCACTTGACAAATCCCAAATTAATTCTTATTACAGGACAGAAAGGTGAGCTGTTACGATGCCTGTGCAGAATACTCTTCTTGAGTAAAAATTTTTTTCTTGAATGCGTGTTTAAAAAAACAAAAAAAAAAACTCCAACTTGAAGTCTTAGTAGTCATGTGCTAAACTTTTTATTTAAAAAAAAATACCTGGCAACCAGTTCAAGGACAGGACCATGATGTTTCCATCATTGTGATTGATAGACAGTCTTTTCCTTGTTTGTATGTCTGAAGTGAAAAATTGTTGTAATTGCTCTGGTTTCCAGTGCCAAAATGTGCAAGCTGTTCCTAAAATTTTGCACACCACTTATAGTAAATTAAAGTGAAAAAAAAAAAAAAAAAGTTTGGATCACTGCCATATGTTTTTCCTGTTTTTGCCTCCTAAAACTGAAAAGGTGCTATTATTTTTTTTTATTATTATTTTTTTTTTAACTTGTCATTTTCAGATCGCAACTCTGAAGCTGCATAAGATGCCTCATTGCTTTGTAGCAGAGCTCGACACATCACTGCAAGCTCAAACCGAGTCACCTTGCCGCTGGGCTCACACCCAGAAGGAGACCGTAACGGGGCAAACCAAAGTCCTAAACGTGTTGTATAAGGACAAGGTGGTCTCTCTCTCTGCTCCTTGCTGTTTACTGATTTAATCACCCCCCCTTTTTTTTCCACTCAACATTTGTGTCTGTGAGAAGTAGTGTCTGAGCACTCAAATCAGGAATAAAATGTTCCCACCTTCTTTATTATTCCTCCCTCATCTCTGTCTACTTTCATTGCTTGCAGTGCTCTGTTGCCCCGTGTTTTCTTTACTGGGGCTACCTCCATCTGCCACTGCAGGTGTTTTTTTTTCTTTCTGTTTGTTGTCTGTATTTCTTTGATCACCGCTGCATTACACCAGTGTAAATTTGCGCCCTCGTGCAGTTGTTTGTCTTTGTTGTTCTGTCGCGCGGAGATGCGTCAATGTTGGATGACACTTTTCTTTTTGTTGTTGTTAAAACGATAAAAGACAGAAAAATTTGTCCCTCGCTGCTTTTCAAATTGCAGCTACTTGGCAATCATGCAAATATCACAACGACTTATTGAATACCTTGCTATCTCTCCCAATGTACCAATTTATCCCCTCTTCAAACAGCTGAAAGGCATCCCGCGGTCTGAAAGCTCCGCGCGTTCGTTCGCAGCAAATTACTGGAGGTTTGCTTCTGCTGTTTCTGTGTTGTGCGGCAGCTGATCTTTATTGGTCCCGTGATAATGTATTCGCTGCGGAGAAAAAAAAACAAAAAAACAAAAGTTATTCGCAACATGTGGAATTCTAACCCTATACTGTTATAAAGGGGGGAGACATGTTTGAAAGCGTTTCGGTACAAATAAGCATAGAAGTTATTTTAGGATGTCAGATGCGCCACAAAAATAGAATGGCACCTCCGCGCTTTATAGCTTACCCAAGAAGTCTGAATTATGAGCGTCTTTCATCTGTCAATTTCATCCTGTTTTAATTTGCTTTCCCGCCACAGACTGTGTGGCAGCGCATGAGAAAGCACAGCTTTTTTTAAATTTTTTTTTTGGGGGGGAGGGCGTGTGTGTGTGTGTGTGTGGGGGGGGGGGGGGGGGGGGGGCCCCACCGGCGAACGGAGCTGCTTGAGTCCC
>NW_015113412.1:216836-238450 GCF_001443285.1 Poecilia latipinna | reverse complement strand
GGTTGTCTTGCTTGTTGTGCGTGTGTGGTTGGTGGGTGGGTCGGGGGGAGGGTGGGGGCGCGGAGGGGGGGGTGCGCACAACAGCTGAAGCAGATAGCTGAATCCCCAAGGGCTGTGGTATAGAGCAGAGTGACAACTGTAAAAACTCTCTGTACAGTGGTGCTTTGTTGGTGGCAACAGCAGTGAGCACATCTGGCTTTGATCACCATGGTGACGGTGTTGCGCGGCAGTGACAGGGCATGTAGAGCGATGGAGACGCACTCTCGGGGGAATCATTATCCTGTTTAGTGAGCCTAATGAGTGGAAAGGTGTTGCACCTCAGCTAACTGTGGGTCTGGTTGGAAACCGGGACCTGCTCAGTTAAATATGAAGGGCGTACATCTCGCCTGTGAATAAACCATCTGTTCTATCATTTTTTTTTTCATTTGTCATTTTAAACAATACATAGAATAGGGTTTGATCCAAAGTCGTTCAGCCCGCCTACTTTGTCTGAAGCTGTAAGCCTCATTATATAGCATTGTGCGTAGAAATGGTGAAGCGCAGGCTTAAGTTTCAATTGTGTTCACCCTCCCATAAGCATTTAGCTCTTTTATTGCTCTTTTGGCCAGACTTACTATAAAAACAAAGACAGAGAAAAAGGATTAGATATCAAACTGAACAAATTATAAAAAAAAAAAAAAAAAAAAAACACAAGGTAAAGTAGATGTTTGCATGAATATACACCCCCTTTCAGTTAGTATTTAGTAGATAGCGCCTGAAATCACAGAACTGAGTTTGGCTATGTCTCAGTCAGACTGGCACGTCTTGATAGCAATTTCTCTCCCATTATTCCACATTTAAAAGCATAAGCTCCATCAGGTTGCTCAGGGATCAGGCCTGATCAGGTCCTTTCAAGTCCAGCCTTAAATTCTCGACTGGACTGAGATCTGGGCTTTGATTTGGCCACTCCACAACAAGTCCTCTTTTGTCTTTGAACCACTGCTGTGTCACTTTTGCTGGGTGCTTTCGGTTATTGTCTTGCTGGTTAGTAGATTTCCTCCCAATCACTGTTCTCAGACAGACTAAATCAGACTGTCCTGGATTTGTCAGTGTTTTCCTGGATATACAGTGGAGGAAATAAGTATTTGACACACTGTTGATTTTTCAAGTTTTTTCACTAGAAGGATAGAGATATCTGTAACTTTTCTCATAGGTACGTCTCAACAGTGAAAAATGACCCCCAAATTTCCCCCCCAACAATGTCAATGAGAATGTCATGCTCTCTTTTTTTACAGTAAAATGAGGAAACCAACATGAATCTGACGTTTTCGGCAGCAGGTAAATGAAAACTTGGATCAGAAAGGTACCGGCAACCAAAGATACTATTAAGTCACAGGAACTGTTGTTTGTTTAATGGTTTTAGCAACTGCTAGAAATAAACCCATCCTTTTATGAATATCCAGCAACTATCTCTTACACAAACTACTTTAGTTTTCATTATTAGCTTCCAGATATCTTATTTCAAACATCACTGGAGAGTGGCTGCCAAATATTGTCTTTCTGTTAGTATCTGAATTAGCGGCTAGGCAAGGGATGGGATCCTGTCAAAACTGAATGCCACAACCTTTAAATATTGTTTCTTTATCAAAATCACAGGACTTGCACATCATGGTCACCGATAAACAGGAGTACAATCTTTTTCCTAACAATCTCATCCTTAACCAGACCACAGATCTGTAGAGCCCTTCACCTCTACAGAGAAGACATCTGCAGGCTCAGCTAAACAATTTGTTGGCATGGTTTGAGTCCATTTCCCCCCCACTTAGGAGGAAACATGTCTGCAATTCAAGGCAAAGTTACGCTGAGTGTTCGCCTCTGCCTGCAGATTTTCATTCTGGTGTAGACAAAATGTCTCCTGCAGACAGGCAACGTCCTCCTCAGCTGATATGATTAACATGAAAAGGACCAAACTAACTGAGTCTTCAAAGTTTACTACAGATTTTGAGCTGACTTTCAACACGGACCATGTTGTAATTTGTGTATCTTTCTGCTTCATGTGATCTGAAAAGATGGATATAGTCACTGTTGCTTTGCACTGGAGATATTCCAATAACATGTTGTGGTGTGCTGCCTCGCTCAGAAGCATTACATAGATCCACCATCTATTTTATCACCTGAATGAATTTGTCCATTTGTTTAGGAAAGAGTCATGGATGTTGGAAGACAAGGTGACTTGTTTCTGAGATGTGCTTCTATCTTGTCTGTCATTTTGGCGCTGGTCCTGGTCTGCCACGGCGCTGAAACCTCATGCTCAAACAGCACCGTCTCTCATTAAGGGTGCCAGGAACATTGATGGCTTCAGGGAGCAGAGCCAGCGTTGCTGTCACAAACACATTTGTCAGGAGCTTACAGGTATCTGGCAATGAGAAGTTGTCACTTCAACCTGAACATCATTTGGAAATCTGAGTTCTCAATATTATTTCCTAGCTTTTCATTGTAGCTCTGGAAATATGTTCGGGGTCATTGTCCTGCAGTAAAGTAGATATCTGCCCTGGTTGCAGTTTTTTTATTTTTTTATTCTTGTTTTTCAGGCTTTTAAAGAGTTTCCTTCTAAAATTGAATCGCATTGTGTAAATTAATATTCCCATCGACTAACCATCTTTCATGTCCTTAGTAAACAAAAACATCCTTGCATAGCAATCCCATCTGTAGTGACTCCATCCACATAACTAACTCCATGCATCAAGAGATGCATGGAGTTAACGTTCCTCAAGTCACATCACTTTGCATGTAAAATCTAAACCTTACATTTTTGGTATAGAAGAAGGTGTTCTAGTCTCAACACCATTTTCAAAAATGTTTATGTCCGCTACACTGTTTGCAGGAAACTGCAAACAGGACTTCTGCTGAATTGCATCTGACAATGGCTTTCATCCAGTCGGTTTGGGTGGGTGGTGCCTTTGTCTCTTTGCCAAATTTTTACCATGTTCAGATGATGAAAGCTAACTCTGCTTTAAGCTGTCTTCACATCGTCATTCATTACCTGTCTGCTGTGTTTTTGGTCTTTATGATGTATGGTTATAATACATTAATTATCAAAACTACTCGCAAGTGGACTTTGTTTACTAATTAGATGATTTAATTTAGGTCCTCAATGAAATAAAAAGGTAATGACTATATATGCATAACACACTTCATGTGTATAAATTGTTGCTTTTTGCTTCCTCTTTGAAGTTATTTTGTTTTAGTTTATCACATAAATCCCAACAAAATACATATAATGTAATAAAATAAAAAACAATACACAAAGCGTGTGGTTGAAATGTGACAAAATGTGGAAGAATTCAAGGGGGGCATGGGAATAATCTGGCAAGGCAATGCTTCTCTGAAAAATCCAAAATCCAAAATGCTGTGCTTTTTTTTTTTTTTTAAAGCACAGCAGGAAAACATAACTTGCTACTGAATTACAGCAAATCAACTAAAGGAAATGGGATTTACAAAACAGAAAAGCCAAACGTAAACCTTCATTAACTCTGAACCAGGAGAAAACAAGGTTGCAGGGAGCTGAAGAAAAGCAGGTATGAAGTGTGGTTGAAAGTGATTTTTAGTTCAATTTTTAGTGCTTTGGGCACTGAGAAGATGATTAAAATCAACACAAAAACCAGAAATCAGTCAGATCAGAGGTAGCAAATAACTAATTGCTACAAAGCTCTGTTATGTCTCAACACTATTTTAAAGTAATTTTGTATGATTAATTTAAAAAGAAAGGCAAGGTTTTCTAGCTGTAACTGTTTTTGATGTTTACATTAATCGAGTCATGTCATTGAAGCGTGGGCAACAACGATAAAACTTTATGTGCTATATCTTTTATACTTCAAGATCCCAAAAATTGTAGTTGTGCTAACAATCTCTTAAATGGACAAAAACTTAAAACTGTCCTTGGGTCTTTGCATTTTTTTTTCCCCCCGATGTCTTTGTGTCTGATAGTTTCCATTCCTCTACCCGCGACCCCCATCTTGAATCCACATCTTGACATTTGATCTTGAGCCCTTTGTTCAGGCTCACTCTTTCCTTTAACTATTTAACTACTTTGCTAATTAAAAATGGACCTGCTTTTAAGGATTTGTGTTATTTTTATTCACATAATTTCACACGGTTATTTGCTTCATTCTAAAAATATATATCTGCTTGATCATTTCCAGAACACGGAGCATCATATTCTCAAATCAACACATGTCAGGTAATCACTGAATTATTCCTATGTGATGAGACAGTTTTTTTTAAAATGACTCCTTTTCTTTTTCCTCTCTAAATGAAGGTTTAAGCCCCTAACAGTACGGCGCGGTAAAACAGCAACTGCTTGGTAAAGTTCTGGCAGAGGTAAATTGATTGGGAAGTTTGTCATTTTGAACTTTGCCACAGAGCTGATGAGCATGCAGCAAGGTAAGCCACGGGCTGCTCAGACGACCTGCATCACACACTTACAGTCTGTTGACGGATAAATGGAAATTCATGCTTCTTTTCTGAGGCAGCATCTTTGGCCACAATAACCTCCGTGGCTTCAAACCTTGTCTATGCAGTCACATACATCTGTTTTCTGGGTCACAGCATTTGCCAACATCTTACTGAAATAGAAAGAAAGTGGAGGAAAAAAGGAAAAACAAATCTCTTCAACAACTGGCCCCAGAGTGCAGACCTTTTCTCAATGCCATTTCTTTCAAACTCCCAATTCACTGCTCACTTTATAAAACCTTTCAGCACAGTTCAACACGAGGCAAGTTCACGTTCATGTTCAGTTCCACACAATTCGGTTTGCCAAAACACACAATGAAGTGGGGCCTGTTGGTGGTGTGATTTGAACAGGGTGGCGCAAATACAAAACAAAGGCTCCGAAGATGGACCCTGACAGAGTAGACATGTAATAATGCCTTCGTGCTCCAGTAGGTCAGGGGGAAAGCCATGTTATCATCATGTGTTGTGTGCAGCAGAGCATGTACGCATCTTTTATTCTGCTTTTTGTTTTATTTATTTTTTATTTTTTGTTTTTTTCAGCGATGTGGAAGTGAGATGATCGTCTAGCAGTCGTGACACTGACATCTAGCAACGATGTCATAATCTGATTGTAGGTGGATTATTGGTCTTTCGCGTCTACAGACTTGATAAACGAACATCATGTATTCTATGAGAATATATATATATATATATATATATATTTCTAATGAGTTCTTCACAAACGTCAGTCATTGCAGCCTGCTCCACCCACCACCCCTTTCTCCCCACTGACCAATACACACCAGACTGTGATCAATAAAACTCATAAGTCTCTTCCCCAGACTGGGAGAGCTTCTGCTGCCGACCCACTGAGAATCACTGAGCGTCAGACAGACCAGACATACTCCTCCTACAGGTGCCTTCTGTCGCATACAAATCTTCACTCTGTCCTTCTCCGCTCTGCCACATGCTCCTGTTTCTCTTAAACTTCGGCTTTTTTTTTTTTTCGTACTTATTTCTCGCTTCTGCAAATGTCAAATGGCTGAACTTTGCGACTATGTTCGAATTGTCCCAAAAAGCCAGAAATTCAACTTTTCTGTCATGTTACTGCTCATCCATTTTATACGGAGACAGATGGTACTTAAGAACTTTATTACAGCCTTTTTCCTCTTTCTTCTGGGATGCTTGGCTGGTGTCTTGTTTCTCAGAGGGAAGCAGTGCTCCAAGGGTTTCATCTATTTCCTCTTCAGAGCCAGTCGCTGGATGTTCCCTCAGTAAGACCTTGAAGAACCGGCAGGGGTATTTTTTATGAGACCTTTTGACGCTTTGCCTCCTTTGACTGTCTTGTTTTTTTTTTTTTTTCTGGTCCACTTGAGTTCTTCTTTGAAAAGTCTTGTTAGCTGTCATCTGATTAGTTTGGTACTTGCTTTTTGGGTAAAGCTGTTGTCAAGAATACTTTGGTACTAAGGTTTGAATTCTGCTCGATGATAACCTGCCCCCCGGGCCTCTTTCAGATGTGTCTTCAGCACTTTCATGTTTCTTTGCAGATTTTGTCATAGTTGTGTTTAACTTCAAGTGGCGCAGCCCGTTACCTCGCCTTACCTTGTTTGATTTAAGGCTGTCTCTTGCTAGTCTGTATCCAGAGCTTCTCCTATCCTTTTTTCTTTAAACTTTTTTGTATCTTTTGATCTGCATCATTTTTTCTACCGCCTCTTTCTAGCGCAACAACTGAGACTGCCAGACTTATGGAGTCTTGCCAGTTTTCCCCCCGAGGTCATCCATCCTTGATGTTGGACTAAGCTTGCCTTGGTCACTTTCCAGATTCCCCTGGAAGGCTTAAGAAAAACTGCATTTTGGTTTTTCTTTTTTTTTTTTAGTAGCTAGAGCTGCAGAAGCCACCGATTTATTTGCTGCTTTGAACGACAGTGGCTTTCGGGCCAAAGCTGACAACATCTTTGAGGCAAGAAGTCTTGCCCAAAAAGAAGATTAAAATGGGAGGGTGCATATTGTTGGTGTGCCCAAGTGCTTCCGTGCTTAAGAATTTGTTGATTTGTTTCAAGGCAAGATTTAATGCATGCGCTCACATGCAAACATTTCAATTTTTCATAGCCATGTTCAGCAAATTGCATTAGGGTGGAAGCAGCCCCTGTCAAATTTGCCTAATGAAGGAATCAAGATTAAAATGAAGTTTGGGGGCAAAAGCCACTGCATGCTTAAAAAATAAACAGCTTGTCTCATCTAGTTTGCAAATCTTGTAAAATCCTTTGATATCCATTAGATTTATGATCTTTCTGCTCTGCAATGTAAATTAGATTGTGAATAAGTGACTTAATGTTTTCATTAATATGTATTTATATGTTTGGCGTGCCAGTAGTTTTGTGTAAAGCAGATGTGGGGGGTGGGGGGGGGAAACGGGACCCATATTTTTACACAGACATACTGTGCCAGCCTGAGATAGAGGTATTACAGCAACACACATTCAAATTCCCACAACAACTTTATTATCAGAGATTACATGCAACATGAGAATATAATCATGCTGAGCAAGAAACCAAACCAGACACTCTTTCTCCTCCACACACACACACACACACACATACACAAACATACACATGCGCACGCAGAGACCCCATATTCAGGGGTGAAATGAGCGTTAGTTCTGGATTCAGTCCCAGGCGTTGGAATATATGCCAACTGATGTCACACATGGCTACACCACTAATAGGAGCCGGAAGGTTGTGGCGTAAATGAGGAGCTGAAATAGAAGACAAAAAGGAGGAGAGGAGGTACTGACATTTTGGTGGGCTGGAAGCCCACTGATCCCCTCCCTCCTTCCTTGAGTTTTGAAAATCAGGTAGCACATGCCAGGCCATGGTTTGCCTTCTCTAAACTTCACAGCTGCATAAGATTCATGTGTTCTAGATTCACATCAGTGATAGAGGCCTAATTGCTTTTTGCTATGAGTCAGGCTGTGGGTATTCATCTGCAATTAGTGAGTGATTTGATGATTGCTTTTGTGTGAACACACGGGCCCATATTGCACGCGTGCATTTGAGCATATCAGCCTCAGAGAGTTAACTTTGATGTGTTTCTTTGATTGTATCCTCTGGCAGATAGCACTGCTGTTTGATTTGGGGCGCAGGGGTTAGAGTGTCTGAGTCAGCTCTAGCTCGAGGAACAGTCAGTCCCCCGCTCGTTTGAAATCACGACGGTGAAAAGCTCTCCTCAAAAATCAGGCTTCCTCCAAAATATTCTGTCACTGATATAAGAGACTTTCTATACACCCCTAAAAGACAAAAGTTTGCTGGTGGAACTTTGAAATATTGAACAATTTTACCATGCCACCATGTACTGATTGAAATGCTTAGAAAATGCTATGCAGAGACGTACTTTCCCATCTAATGTAGCTCCTTGTTGCAGGTGATGAGGGTTATTTAAATTTCATATATGAAAGTCATCATGCACATATTTCCCCTTACTATGAGTCGACTTGAGTCGACTAATCCAAAAATGCACTTCATTAGATTTTAATCTGTACAGATAATTTAATCATGCATTAAACTTTCCAGAAGGAACTTGATAAAACCTTGCTGATTTAACATGTGTGGCAGTGTGTTGATGCTGGTGTTACCTATGTCTTTAAGACCGAGTTCACAGCGTTGGTGGCATTGCTAAGGGATTTCAAGTCATCAATGACATATTAAGTCTGGTCTACTAAAGTACAAACCATATTCTTCACTGTGGTGTTTATTTAGTAATCCTAACTAACCCAAAAGAGGAAAAGTTTAGCTTGATTTAATGATATATAGCTGGTGAGAAAAAAAAAAAAAAACAAAACTGTTTACCCACAGTGGGTGAAAATATCTGGTGTAAACTTTAAATGTACATAGAAGTGGAGGAAAACATGTAGGTGAACTACATGACATTTTGCTGTGAACTGCATTTTGCCCAGGAAGCATTGTATTCGCCGCAATTAATTTTTGGTCTCAAATGCCCCATGAGTGTTTTTGTTACAATTTGGGCAGATCGGAGGAGAGATGCAGAGAGGCAGAGTGTGGAAGACACCGCAAACATGTGGACGCCATACTGACTTAAACTCCAGTTTCCACTAATAGTTGTGAACTATGTGGCAAGAGGAGAAAGACGAGGGGAAGACGAGGTCAAAATGAGATTTCCTCAAAAAGTAGATAGGCTCACGCTTGAAGAAAGGGTAAGAAGTTAAACCATTTGGGAATAGCTCAGAGTGAAGTTGCTGCTCCTCTGAATTTAAAGAAGCCAGTTCAGGTGGTTTGGGCATCTGGTAGGGATATATTCCCAATCTCTCCCCTGGGAGTTATTTTCAGTCCCACTGGGAGGAGGACTTGCGGCGGACCCAGGACTTGCTGGAGAAATTTAATGGCTTGATAAGGAAACCATCAATGTTCCCCAAGAGGTGGGGGATGTAGCTAAGGAAAGGGATTTCTATAGATGTAATGCCTGCCCTGCATAAAATGAACGAGATGCATGGATACTGCTGCAACAATGATTTTATGATGGCAGCCACAAGTACAAATCAAAGAGCATGACTTGTAAAATGAGAATATAGAGAGGAAAATCAGATAGTCGCATCAGTTGGTGTAGCATAACTTTTTACGATCAAAAGCCGTCTGTCATGTCAACAGTATCCAGTGAATGTTTTACTATTTCAGATTTTCATCAGTCATCCGAGCCCAAGACATGACATTAGATATTGGAGCGAACATAAATCGGCCCTAAATGGGAACACAACTGTCAACATTTGCTGAGGTCGTTTGCTAAATTTTAAACTAGGTTCCTTTGGAAATAAGTAGCGGGATCTTCATTTGTATTTCATTATTAAATCAACTTCTTGGCTGTTCTATTTCATGTTGAAAACAGTCTTTGAGAAAACCAGGATGTCGTCAACCGATGCCACGATGTTTCCAACCCCCTACTTCAGTGATATTTAGAACTCACTATCAGCCGTGAAAATTTAGGTTTTGTGAAACAATTCCGACATTTCTTGTATGAAAAAAAAAAAAAAAAAAAAAAAAAAAAAAAAAAAAGGCATGACGACTGTGATTTGCTTTAGCTCTCATGAATAGAGCTCCAATTAAAAGCAAAGGCTTTGCCCCAATGGGAAGTAGAAACCAGGCTCGTTAACAGTACCATTTCCAGTATCTTCAAGTCACGGCAGATAAGGAGCACGGCATCACTGCAGAACATCCAGCCCTCGATTGTACGGAGACTTCGGGGCTGCAAAAACAATCCCTGACTCTGAACTGATGATTTTTTATGTGCACAAAAGCAATTTACAGAGGACCAAAATAGCATAATACTCTTAGCTTACAGTGCATTACTGTTAAGTCCCTAAAGGGGTCTATTTTCTTAGTCATATAGGGATTTAAATGTACTGTGTTCATGTCGATGGAAAAAAAAAAGAATCTGAGGATTTAGGTTGCTTGGAGGACAGGATTTATTTTTTGAATTCATCAAGCCTGCATCTGGGCAAATACTCCTGTGTTTTTGATATTGAAACTTACTGGATCGGGTCTGACTTTTTGTGGTTTTAATTGGGAGTGGAGAGAACGAGAACATATACAGAAGTTCAGCTTTAATCAAATCCCATGTGAGGAAACACACTTCACAGTAAAAAGGAGAATCCTTATGCTATCATTTATTCTCGTTAAGGTTCACCACATACTGCTCAGTACTGTATGCAACATAACTGAATAGACTCTTGTGAATGTTGCTTAAAGGCCCAATTACTTACTAGTGCCGTCCCCTGATAATCTAATTGTTTATTGGAGTGCAATAATCTACAGCAAATACTCAGAAAAACTTATGTTAAAGGAATGGTGTTATGCATTTTCCAGGCACATAGTGCAATTTTATAGCACAGGCAAGTAACTATGTTACCTTCAGTTGCTATGAAAAAGCTGGTTATATCCTCTTTCCAGTACTCTGCCTTCAGACAAACATCGCAGGCCCTTCATGTATGTGATCTCATGCTCCTGAGGAACTGATAAAGTTCCAGGTGTGTTAAGTTGGAAATCGACGATGGAAGTACAGAAACCATCCATACATAGTAACATGTTATGAAAAAAACATTTTAATGTGGGTGTGATAGTCTGGGTGAAGTATCCTTACTAAACCAAACCGTTTGTTGTGGTGATTTTCAGAAGAGTTTCTGGAAATCAGCACAACAAACGGTTTGGCAGAGCCTCACCTGTCATCATGGAAAAATAATATAGAATAATAAAATCATTTATAAAGATATTTTCACCCTGTGGTTTGTACTATAAAGTACCTATTTTTCATTTAATTTAACCAAATCTGATGATTTTTTTTTCTTCAAAATCGCTTAATTTTCGCATTTTCCCGTTCAAATGCTCAGAAACGAAGCCGCTGAGGTAGCAGCAGGAAGCTGAGCCTCACCTGGGATTGCGCAACCTCTCGCTAACTGCACTGGCTGCCATTCTATGGGAGCATGTTCGTCCTGTCTGTACGCCGGCAATAAAATGGTTAAAAAACATTTAATATATGAACTAATTTTCCATAATTTAGCTTATGTATTTAATGTACAGTGTTTTTATTGTCACCAACTGTGTGTGTGACGTGTTTCGTTTGCTGACGAGCGATCAGAAACGGCAGAGAACAGATTCAAGGTGAGGCAGGCAGTTCTCTTGCCTCATCGCAGGGGGCGCTCATGATCCCAGACATTGTCACTACACAACTGCAGAGTAAGAGACAGTAAAGCGAGCTAACCATACAGTAGCTGAGCTGATACAGAGAGCGAGAAAGACGTGGTTTTGAGTTGTACTTTAACGGTTTCTCCCTTTGCTGTGGAGCACAGCACGAAATTAATAATATCTACATGTCTCAGTTTGATTGAGATCACGGAATTATTCTGCGGCGCGGCTATGGATGGCATGTAAAGGAAAAGCCTTTTTTCCCTCCAGCATTGTACGCATGCGCGAAATTTCCTTATGTAAACAATAACATGCAGGGGGTCTCGATTTGTAAATCCGATTATAATTAAGTGGGTGCCTCACCCAGCTATGAACCTCACCGCACGTCACTGCTTTAAAGATTGTTTTGGTCAAAGATTGGCTCGTGGCTTTAGTAGGCTATGATTGTCATGTATTGTTATGACTCCCTCCTTACTGTTCCAAAGAAAGGCTGCAAAATGCACTGGTTGTAAATTCATCTACTGGTTATAGGGGGTAGATTATAAAGTCCTCCACTCCTGATGTTGTCTTTATTCGAGTTGAAACACGTTATCTTCTCTTTTTCTGTTTTGCCTCCTCCGGCTCCCTTTGCTGTGTACCAGAGATGGTCCCTTCTGTTACTGTTTTTGATTAGGCCAATGATTTTCCTGATTGTAACTCCAGAACAGAGACACCAATAAAACAAATTACATTTTCTGTATTTTTCTGATAATCATCTAAATTCCTTAAGCTCAGTCTTTGCTTTTGTTTTTAATGTCATTTCATCTTAGCTATTGTGTAAACTGACTTTTTTTTTTTTGACTGAGGAGGGAGAATATGTATTATTTGAAAATTGATAGAAATAAATTATGGTCATGCATAGGTCGAGATGATTGAGATTACATTTGTGAAATAAATCCATAGGTAAGGCAATGTTTGGGAAATATATGTGTATTTAAAGTATTTTACGCAGTTGCTATTATGAAATCAAAGTTTGAATGTATCATCATCTCATGTCTTGTAAGTTAATTATTTTTTAAAAATGACCAATTTCACAAAATAATCTGTTTTTAAATTCCAACAAATGTAATTTTTTTAATAATATAATTGTAATAAATAAATAGACATAAAATTTTTTAATTATGTTTAAGTACAGCAATTTCTGCCTTTATTTAGTACAAACTGGACTGTTTTAACTTTCGTCTGACGTTACAGAAAAAAATAAAAATCTTCCAGGACAGAAACACTTAGTTTTTATTATTACTTAGAAACTGTGGAGTACTCAGTACTCAGTACTTTTACAAATTTAGAGCATACTTAGGAAGTCCAGAAAATACTTACTTACACTTATTTAGCAACCCAGAACAGGGATTAGAACAAAATTAGAATCCAGAAAACTATCCTAACGACTACTTTTAAGACTCTTATTCCTCCAACCCAGAAAATAAATTAGACCAGAGGACACTTACTTATTCTTATCTACCAACCCCAAATAGGAGCATTTAGTTTACATACTTTAGATCAACATTACATTCTTTTTCTTCTTTTGCTCTTTCCTTTGGTTTGTTATTTTGTTTATATTTTCTTTTAATTCTTGTAAAGCACTTTGTATTGCTTTGTTGCTGAAAATAAGCTATATAAATAAAATTACCTTACCTTACAGATTTAGAGTCTTGTATCAGGAGAATCAGCGACTTCACACTTCATACTTCAGTATTTTACAGAGCAGGGCTTCTTTCATGTAGTTCTATATTCAGAAGTGTTGAGCGTCTTGCTGTGTGTCACTCCTTACAGTCCCTCCACTTTAGCGGAAATGTGATTTTTGTATCAACACCTCTCTCTTCAGCCTGAACCAAAAGCCAAAGTAGTAAAATGTAAAACATGTGGAAATCCACTCATTTGAATAAAAGGCAAGTATTTTTATTTGATTATGTGCTTAGCTGTTACATTTACTCTGTGCCTGTATATACACTACTCAAAAAAATAAAGGGAACACTCAAATAACACATCCTAGATCTGAATGAATGAAATATTCTCATTGAATACTTTGTTCTGTACAAAGTTGAATGTGCTGACAACCAAATCACACAAAAATCATCAATGGAAATCAAATTTATTAACCAATGGAGGCCTGGATTTGGAGCCACACACAAAATTAAAGTGAAATGTTCCCTTTATTTTTTTGAGCAGTATACATTTTATAAAGCAAGAGGTTCGTAGGTGTGCTCTTGCCAAGTGAAAACAAATGAAAACAAATTCAATTTTGAAAGTTAAAGACGTCGCGTCTTTTCCAGGAAGTTTGAATTGTTTGACATTTACATGAAATTGCACAGTACCTGGATTCAACGTGTGCGCTGTAACCAGCGCTGTCTAGACTACAGGAGCCAAGCCAGACCAAATGAGCAGAGCTGAATGGCCTTTCTCCTGTCATTAACACTGCTGGTCTGCCAACATTACTGTGCATATGGTCAGTGTGTTCCCAGGCGGCCTGGCTGTGCGCAGACGTGCAGCACTTTAAACTGGCATCTTCGCCTACACAGACAAGCCTGAGAAGAGCACACATGTATGCAGCGTGTCTCTTTTTCTTCCCATCTGTCCTACAGCTCATGATTCCAGTTGACAGAGGCAGACGTGTCGCAGCTGGCTCCGAGACCAAACTTGAACAATGGCAGGTTAAGCCAACTAGGTCACATGTCTTCTGGAAGCCTCAACCTTCTTATTTGCCTCACAGAAAATTTTGCATTTCTGTCAATGTGATGTCCTTGTCATTTACATTTACGAGTCATTTTAAGAACTGGGACGTGAATAACACAATGTAAAGCATTTACAATGGAACATATAAAGATTTATCTGCTGTAATTCTATGAAAACCTGGAGCATTTTAATATTGGTGTATCTTTTTAAAAACATTTTTCACTGTGTGGTACATCTACTTTCAAATCCATCTGGCTAAATCTTTTTTTTAATTCACATTTCATTTTTTATTGCATAAAAGCCTTTTAACCAATAAAGATTGAAAAAGCAAGTGAAAAGGCTGTTACGGACAATTACTTGAGCAAAAGTCAGCTAACTGCACAATCTTATAATGCATACAAACACATAATTCAACACTACTGAGCTCAGTAAAACAAATGAAAAATACAAATGCCTTCATGTGTCTCAATAGTTTTTGATATCTGGTGTTATGCTTGTTTTTGTGTGCTGCAATAAGGCAAGTGAGCCATTTCTACTTCTCTTTATGAAAAATAGGTTTTGATCAATCAATCAGGTTTATTTGTGTTGCACATTTCAGCAACAAGGCAGTTCAAAGTGCAGAAGATTGTAAAAACACAAAAATACAAAGTCATAGAACAGGTCAACAAATGAAACATTAGATTTTGCCAAGTGCCTTCAATACACATCAAAAATATTGGTTAGTGTCTCTTTTATTATGGTTCAAAAGCATCTCTAAGCAGTAGGGGAGTTAGTCTTGATTTAAAGGAACTCAGTGTTTCGGCTGTTTTACAATTTTCCGGACATGTGTTCCAGATTTGTGGGGCAAAGAAACTGATTGATAACATAAAGAATCAATAACAAAATAAATAGGAAGTCATAGTTGACAAATAGTATATAGATGCAAGGAAGGCATAAATGCTTTCTACGCAGAATATATAAAAAAAATGAAACTGAAGAATACAATTATGTTCAAAACACGTATGCAGTCTAGAATGTCTTACAGTTTCTTTTGTTAAATTACTTTGACTTTTTGAACATGACTTGTTTCGACGGTATGCCTCTGTCTTCGTCAGAGGTGTTGCAGCTGCTGTCAGAGGCGGCGCCAGGTGTCGGATCACTGAATGACATAGAACAATGAGGATGCTCCACTCTCTCTCTCTCTCTCTCTCTTTCTCTTTCTGTTTCTCTCTGGTCAGAGTTTTACTTGAATATAGGAGCAAAGATGCTATGAAAGTTTAAGAAAAATCTGTATTTGTGGATTTGTATTCATCCAAAATCAAGATGCATTCTTACTTTCATATGCAGCAACGGCATTAAACTTGCAATGTAAGGTTGTTTGCCTGCTGTACATGATGTGGTAAACTGAAAGGCCATGTCAGGTGAGTGTCAAGAGGAAATGACAAGAGCTACCTCAGACATTGACATGTGGCCTGACTCCAAGTAGAAAAGTGCTGTTATAGACAAACAGGATTTCTACAATTAAGGGGAAAATGCCACAATTAAAAGAAAATAAGTTCTGTAAATTATGTGGTCTCTAAAGTTAATCTGATTTATTTAAGTCTCCTGGAAACGTCCTTTGGGCAATTTATGTTGGTTTCTGTTTGTACTTTCATAAAAGAAAAAATCTTTCGTGTTTCTAAGCACCTTAAACTGATAAGCTTTTTCCTAACTCCTGGCAACCTGAGCAGCTATCGCAGCTTCATTACCTCCGACTGTATCTGGATATCCCGCTTGCTATAGTTGTTCATTTTTATCGGGTTTCTAAGGTTAGAGGAATATTTCTTACTTCTCTTTGTAGGACAACAGAGACCTCTCTGTGAAAATCCATTCACTAATAATAGATACCCTAATTGAGACGTGGCTGGTGCAAACAGCCAACTTTCCTCATGTGTTTGCACATCTTTTTGCATCTCTGTGACCCACCAATGCCTACGCAGATTCTTTCCTACACCAAAGCTTTTGAATCTTTAATAAAAGGAACATCTGTGTCCCTTTCCACAGAGGATCAACCTCGCCTTGGTGCAGAGGCTTTGTTCTAAAACATCTATTCTTAACTTAAAGAAAGCTCCAAAGACTTCTTGTGCATTTTTGAAAGAGGTTCCCTATCTTTCAGAGGATTGGCCTATTTGTTGCTATGGGTTCTTTTTCTGAACCCAGAAAAAAAGAAAACTGGAAAAAAAAAAAAAAAAAAAAAAATTGACTGCTCATCATGTCATGTGGGCTTTGAATCAGAGTTGACTTAGTAATAGGTATGCCCACAGCAAGCCCCCCCCCCAAAAAAAAAAAACATTAACTCATTACCTGTCTAGTGAATGTGCAACAAAACCAACAACAAAAAAACCCCCAAAAACAAAACACTGCAAATACTGGCGCGGCATTTAAGTCAGTCATGTTTTCATTTTTCCAGTGAAGCAGGGTGGATTTAGCTGTCAAGTTCTGATTGTTTGCCATTTTTTGTGATAATAGAATGTGTCTATGGAAAATTGTCCTAGATCTATTACAATTCGCTTGGATTTTGCAGAATAATTGTTAGCTTTGAAAAAATAAGGTGAGGTTTACTTTCATCAAAACAAAACCTAGCTGCGTAATTATTCACTTAAATAAAAAAAAAGATGCAAAACAGCTGCAGCTGCATCTGTTACATTTAACCATCTCTGAGAGATCCTAATACATTTTTTTGTTTATTTGCTGCCTTAAAAAAAAAAAAAAAAAAAAAAACTCTCCTAAAGGGAAAAAGAATTGCTGCCCTGTTGCCCTAACCCTCCTAACAACACTGAAAAAATAGTGTTGCATGGGCGTGCTGTGGGCTTCGGCCAAACCCCCCAGGAACAGCTCGAGGCAATGTACCAGTTTTTATGTACAAGACAGAGTCAAAACAGCAGGTTGCACTCCTTACTCTGGCAGTGCAATTTCCTTTATATAAATGTAATATTGAAAAGGAAATCAATTAAAACTGTCAGTTTCTGTATTGCATATATACACAAAGTTAAAAGTTATATTGTCTTGAAACAAGCTGTTGTGCAACAGGCATTGGTAATTTATTATGAATAAACTTATTAATAGAGTTACATTTTCTTTTAATAAAAATAAAAAGTAAGGTCGTGACCTGATAGTCAGGAGTCATTAGCCAAACATATTTAGTCTGTCTTGAAGGAATGAAATCAACCTTGAAGGCCACCAAATACGGTACACACACACCAGGATAATCACAAACAACTTCTCTTCTGACAATTTAAAAACTAAAATAGATTAAAAGTGGTGTGTGTGTGTGTGTTTAGGAGTGTGTCAAAAGGTAGAAGGAGAGGCTAGAGGCATTCCATCCTGGAAATTGGAACAAAGGGACAATAGAACAATGGGGCGATGGGGCAAGGGCTAGCTTAGAAGCCAGGCAAAAACAGAAATGTGGCGTTGGGGTACTTTTACTGGTGAATGATAATGTGGCTGTATGTGGTGCATATTTGTGAGTGAGGGGAGAGAGAAAGAGAGAAAAGGGAGGGAGTTTGAAGTGTTGCTACCCAATGCATGGGTTTAGTGCAGTTATTCAAACTCTGCTTTGGGTACAATCCATTTTGAACAGGCAGCAAAATACCACCCAACATTCGATCAGCAACTCTTAAGAGAAACAGTGAGTTTAGCTATTCAAAAAGACATGAAACTAAAGTTATGAAATGTTGATGAAATGTTTTTGATTTATACATAAAGACAGCTCTGTCTTACCGTTAGACAACTTGTCACAATGTCTGGTTTAAGCGATGTCCAGAGAAAAAAAAAAAAAAAAAAAAAAATTAGGGAAGGAAATACAAATATAAATGAATCCTTATGGATGGATGGGCTAAGCTGATGCACTCAGCTGGTTTTGGCTCTGAAAAAAGCTGGTGGGTCAGTTTGCTGAATTGCAAACTGAGGCAAACACTGAGGCCAGTCAACTTGGAGAGAGCAGAAGTGACTTCAGACAGAATTTTGAGGTACCTGGACTGCGAAAAGGGGTCCTGCATGTCTCAGTTTCAGCCATGAAAGGGCTGGATTGCAAGTTGCACACAGTTGATCTTCAGTTTACACTTCAAAGCTTTAAAAAGTCGCCTTTCCCGCCCAGCAGGTTGGAATAAAAAGTTCATGTGAACTTCTACCTTTATACAGGCGTGTCTCTCACGTCTGGCACTGTAATGTCCAAAACTAAAAACATTTATAGACTTTGTGACTTCGGTAAGATGGCTTTAAAGGATTATGCTTGCTGGGGAATGCAGCTCAATCTTTGGGGCTCGACAAAGCTGTCAAACTGAAATTCAACAATTGGTTTGAACTTCATTGAGATAGAATCTTGTCCTAATATGTAAATTGAGGTTTTGCTTCTCATGTGCTGTTTTGGGGGGAATATATGATTTTTCTAGTCAACATGTTAATTCAGTGCTGCAGATGTGATCGGAGGTTCCTTCAAAAGTGACTTTATCCACATTTATACACTCACCATTTCATAGTTCCATAGACACAACAAGATTGAGAGTCATTTTGCTGCAGGCTACAGCGATCTCCAAAAAATAAAATAAAACAAATTAACATGATCATCTTGCATACTAGAATTAAATAACTTTTATAAAAATGAAGAAATTATAAGATCAAAACAATGTAGACACGTTTTGCTGTGTCACGGATGTGATTTTTCTGTTAGAAAAATCTCCCCTGCTTGACACCAAGAACTAATGGATTTTTTACTTTTCAATTAAGGGTGAAAAGAGAAGGCTGAGACATGAGAAAAAAAAAAAATGTTTGAGCTGCTACTTGTGCTGGTCACACTCATTCTGAATTCTTCACTGTGTAATACATAACAGCACCAAATGTCTGGCATTTTATTGACATGTCCCAGTTCTCTGAAATATATTCTTTTTGTGTTGGGTTGCAAAAAAAAACAAACAAACAAAAAAAAAACCTTTATTCATTTCTGTCCTGTATTCTGATGATTTAGGTGAGTAATTTCTGGATGGGAAAATAATTTACTGGAGAAAAGTAATAAAGCAGGAAGCGGCCACTGAAGATGATTCATGCAGTAAAGAATTCACTTACTTTTGCATGGGGTTTTATGCAGTTACAACATTAATCAACTCTTTGGCAGGAGACTCTTAAGATGACTCAATTTCAAGGCAGGTAGTGATGTTTCGGCGGCTCGTATGGTCTTTGTGATATGAATGTCTCAAGAGAATCACTTTCAGGGAGAAATAACGGGTGTAACTCTGGAGATTTGGAAACAGAAAACTTTATTGAAGAGAAGACATTTTCGTAGCTGCGAAGCCTGCAACCCACATATGCTAATGTTTTCCAACACACTTTTTAAATTTGAATTTCATCGGGTTGTTCGTCTCAGTCATGGACAGTCCTGGCCGCGCTGCACAAAAAACCCAGAATAGATTGCTAAAAATGCTTCATAGATATAACAGCCTATTTATAATGCAAACCATAAAACAATAGTTGGTTTTTCATAGAAATAAAGAAGAGTAGAAAAGTTCTGACCAGTCAAAGTAAGGAGAAAGAATATTTTCATGTCTGGGGTTCTGGGAATCGGATGATACTGATGGGTACTCTGCGCTCTGTGGAATGTGCTTACATTCTACAGATGCCATCAGAATGTTATCTAGGGATTGTGGGAGCCTGCAGAACTCCTTAGTCTTCTACGTCTTTGTGCTGAGCCTTTTTTTCTTTTTGCACTGGCCGTTTCTGTTCTTTGAGTGAGAGAGTCTACTAATGCAGGGGAGTGCCACTGGCCACATAGTGAGCTTGATGAGTCTCCAGGAAATTTTTGAAGTGGGTGGAAAATAACATCCATGTCAATGGCGGGTTCCTCCTGGCTTTTCCAGAAGAAAGCCGTGTTGTGCTCCTCGCCTTGCCTGTTGTGAACGATTTGTGCAGAACGTTCAATTAACGGGTTTTAAAATGTAAGATTTATTACACGACTACAACTAAGATGACATTGAAGCGGCTCTTTGTATATGTGAATAAAGGATTGGAATAATGAGTAGGTAATTTTTATTGTGTGACAAAGTTTGTATACTTAAGTATACTGCTGAATTTAGAAATAATTCATTACCACAATCCACTCTGGGTGTGTTTGTGTCCCTGCACATATTCACAACCATTGCTTATCACTTGTAATTGTCAAGCGCAACAAGCTTTGAAAACAATATTTCACTTTTAATATTTTGAAAGAACTTATGGTGCTGTTTGAAATAAATCATTCGTATCGGTTTTATTTACAACGACTTGTTCTAATGGGCTTTGTGAAGTAAAAACGGACTTGCATTAGAAGTCGTCTGTGGAGTGAAACATTATCACTGATTTGCAATATACATTGTGGAAAATGGGGAAATCAGAGCAACATTATATACAGAACTTTGGAACAAGAATACAGCATTAGATATATTTTATTGAAATTGTATGTGTGGGGTTAATATCAATGCCAGTTTTTGCTCATCGAGAGCATTATCTGTAGCTGAATTACAGTAAAATTTTATAGGGAGCATTTCTGAACAGAAAAGTTTATTTCCTACAGATTTTCAATGTGATTTAAGTCTGGACTTCTTCTGAATGTTTTGAACATAAGGAAATGCTTTGATCTAACCCATAAATTTGTAGCTCTGTCTGTACTGCATTTATTCAGTATTCTGCTAGAAGGTAAAACTCCACCTCAGTGTCAAGTTTTCCACCATCTTCCAGGATTTCCCCGGGTTTAGTTCTGTACATTCTCCTATAATTTCTGACCACCTCCCCACTCCCTGCTGTGTGGATCTGCACAGCAGCATCTCCCTGCATGGTGGAGGCAAGTGTGAATGGTGTGTTCAGTTCATGTAGCCAAGATGTTCAATTTGGTCTGATCTGACCACACAATTGTCTTCTATGTGACCTTTAGTGACATGATTTGTGGCCAAAGTTGGCTAAAATAGCCCAAAATAAAATAAATGTGCTTAAAATAATAAGTATAAGTAACATGGAGTAAACTTCATGAGTTAATACTCAAAGTTACTTGAGTAAACATTACTATTTACTACCCAACTCTGCTGGTGGCAAACTGCAAATACATTTTTTTAAATAGTTTTCTTGCATTGCTACTGTTGTGTTTAGGCCAGATTTGTGGAAAGTGCAATGAAGATTTATCCTGTCGACAGGATTCTTCTAATTTGAGCAGTTCTGAAGAAACACTTTCTGTAGGTAAAGTAGAATGAAGACAAGGAGACAATTACTACAACCGAATAATCTCCAAACCATGAAGACATAGAGAAAAAAAGAGACACAGGACTCACAATTTGAGATAACCTCGTAGAGTTTAGTGAATTAGATCATTATTCATAGGCTAGGATAATTCGATGATGAACTGAGTAACGTTCTTTTAGTTCATACAACTGAAGGAAATCGTAATGGTCATTAAAACGAAAAACAGGGAGATTTTGTTAAGCTTTTGCAATCGGTAGAGATGAACTACACACTATGTACATATTCAGTAGCTTAAGATGCACAGAATAAAAAACTCAAAGCCTCGTGACAACTTTAGATGTCAGAGTACTGACAGACTTTGTTGCTGCTTCAGACAAGTCCTGAGAGATGAATTACAGCGAAACTGCAAAAGATTAGACTGAAGATCAGATGTGTCAGAAGATCTCTTCATCTCCTTTTATGCAATTGTTGTTGTTGTTTTTTTTTTTTTCAAAACATTTGGTCTGGTGATTGAGTACTGTTATA
>NW_015113412.1:200840-213784 GCF_001443285.1 Poecilia latipinna | reverse complement strand
TGAGAGATGAATTACAGCGAAACTGCAAAAGATTAGACTGAAGATCAGATGTGTCAGAAGATCTCTTCATCTCCTTTTATGCAATTGTTGTTGTTGTTTTTTTTTTTTTTCAAAACATTTGGTCTGGTGATTGAGTACTGTTATACCCAGGTTACAGCAGAGTGTAACTGCCTTATGTGAGAATGGGAAGAAATATAAGTGTCACACAAATGTTGTTCCAATAAAAATAACATTATCTCACTCTATGCTGTGGATATACACTGACGGAAGATCCACTCAGCTCAGCAGAAAAGCCATAAGTAACAAATGTTTTACTTGGTACACTGGTATAGAAATGTCTGCTTTGTTCCACAGAATGTGGAGTATTCAGACGGTGTATAGTAGCGCTCTAAGGAAACGTCTCAGTAACTCAGAAAATGTAGCAGTGCAGGCATAATCTGTACTGTACATGCATGATTTTCTATAGCTCCTGATTAGCTGATTGTTTGTAAAACATCCATAACGTTTTTATTTTATGTCTGTTTCTGATAGCATTTCTCAAAAGACGAAACAATATAAAAGGTGTTTCAAGTTTGAAAAAAAATATGTATTTTTATTTGCAATTTATTAAAAAAAGTTATATAAAACATTGTTTCCTTCTCAGTAATTGGTGGAAAAATCTTTACTGATGTTATGGCATTAAACCTTTTCTACATTTGCTTACTTTATTTACTTTATTTATCTCGGGTGAAGAATCCAACTCTTTGAGGTTGTAAGAGTGTTTAGCCATCACACTAATCTTTAGCCTCCAATAATGATTCTCTATCAGATTCAATTAGAGATCCTTTCTGGCCCACTCGAAAGTTTGAACATGCTTTCGGAAAGAAGAAATCTTTAAAACATTAAAAATGATTTTAAGGCCGTAGGAATAATTTTTGAACCAACTTTGAAGGGAGTTTTAAACATAAACTGGATTTCAGAGTGAGAAAGGTTTAAATATTGTACAACTCTTTACTTTTCTTCATGTCTGAGTGAAAAACAAACCTTACGTCATCATGTTTCTGACCAAAATGAGAAATGTTTTGACAAGCAACTTAAACTGCTGTTGATAATCAACTCAAAGTGTGAAATGTCAAGAGGGAAAACAACAACAACAATGGTGACATTCTTCACTCAGTAGAATACCACTCACGTTGATCACGTGTCTCCTAGCAACCACATCCGAGTCTCGAATGTCAGAGGAAAACATCCAGTCATATTTATTTTTTTAAAAATGTCCAAACAGATTTAAATATTGTTTTAAAACTAAGAAAAAAATAGATTTTTCTTCTTATCTTAGATTAATTCTCCATGTTATTTTATGAGTTTTACATGAAGTGCTCCTTCATTAAAAGTGTGATACTATCCTGTCTGAAGTAAAATAATGATTTCATTTTTTTAAAATAAATTTAGAAATTAGACTTGGTGTGTTCCTGAACGATTGTGAGGTTTTTTTCTTTTGTTAAATAATTTTATAAGAAGCTGCTTCTTGTTCTCATCAACATGTTTTCCAGGCCAAGTAGATCCATTCCCCAAGCAAAGGTGAAATCTAAGCCTATAATCTGCTGTTATTGAATTAAAGGCTTATGCCTGCTCTTCATGAGTATACCAATTATTCTTAACTCTCCAAAGCACTCTGCATTTCTTCTATTGCAGTAGACATGAAAAGACAAAAGAATGTGTGAAATGTTAACTTTTATTGTCAGAATTCAAAATATCAGATTTTAAGACTCATGCCGACTCTAACAAGACATAATTGTTTGTCTAATTTATTAATGTCATCTTTAAGAATTATGACATAGACTGTTGTCCATCAAACACGTTTTCATACTTATGCACATATGAAGTTGTGTGAAAAAGAAAGGCTGAATTTGTCTTTTTTCTATGCATGATTGGGCTCCCGTAAAGGGCTAAATGGTTCTGAATAATTTATTTTTAGTGGGGTCTTGAATATTTATTTTTAAAAACTGCTTCACTGTCACCTCCGAAATGTTTACACGGGAGTCAATGGTCGTGAGGACACCGGTGTCATGACAGTTTAATGTTAGGCACTTTTACAACATTTTCTCTTTTTGTTTCTAAGCATTCAACGTCAGTGTCGTGAATTGAAGTTGTATTGTTAGGAACTAATGTCACGGTTACTTTAAGCCTTTTACAACAGAAAGTGGAGGAAAAAAAGCTCTCTGTGTGTCTTTAGGCCATGTGTGTGTGCTTCAGTTAAACCCAGTGAATGAGTTTAGTGGAGCAAAAGTTCACCAAACATGCACTTTGCGGCCTCAAGGCTAAAAGTGCAGCAAGTTAAACTGAAAGGAGTTTTAATTATTACAAGAAATATGATTCTTATCTAAGCCAACAAAAAGAAAGAGCCAATGAAATCTTCTTGTATATCTCAATGTAAACCTAAAAAGATTTATAATTATATTTTATAACCAACATAAGGCGGCAAAGGGATATCAATTTCTATCCAAGACAAACTGTACTTCAGAACAAATTCTCAGTGAGCCGCAGTATGTTATTTATATGCTGCGTGCTATTAATGCAGAACCCACTGAGTTAAGCTGCTCGATTACTCACCTCTGTGGCTGTTACAGCTTCTTTTCTCACATTGGATTGCTTCTTGGGTATTTACACCGCCTCCAAAAAACCCTACGAGCAAAAAGCACCTGTTTTATTTATTTATTTATTTATTTATTTATTTATTTATTTATTTATTTAGTAAAACCGGTCAAAACAAATCAAGTCTACTCAAACTGCCCAGCATGGTGAGGAACTGAAATACATAATCAAACAAAGACACATATTTTTATTCCACTAACTCAGTGGAACAAGTCAAAAAATGGAAGTTTAACACAACATACTAGTCAAATTTCCCAACATGCAGTATTTCATGTGCTACAAAACAGGAATTTGTCAAGAAAGCAATTGCAAATGTAACCTTTTGGATACTGAGCTTATGACACTTGTTCATTTCATGTTCAATTGTGACGCACAACACAACTGTGACAAAGAGGAATGCTTTGCAGAACTTAGATGAACACGGAGTTATGTGGTAAAAGCACAAGCTGCATGGCCTTTCTCTCGCCTTTCATAAGTGCTCGATACCAAGTAAATCCTCATTCTCTTCTGATAAAGATCTAAAATAAATTTCGTTTCTCCATGGAGAAAACAGCTTATTTAACCTAAACAATGATTAAAGCACTAATGCCTTCCACTTGTTGATTAGTGCTTATGGTCTTACTTGTGAGATTTACAACTAATCCAGCTTACCTGTTTAAATTATGTTTTTATCTGCCTTCACTATTTGTTCCTGTCTAATATCACCTGGGCTTTAGAAAAGGGCTGAAATTGTCTTGCTGGCCATCGGAGAATAAATAAACCTAAGCAAAAGAATAATTTAATGGAATACTAAATGCAATTACAGTCATATCTTCCAGTTTATCTAAGATGGGGCAGTGATGACATTATTTTAAGAAACCTATTAAATGACACACTTAGTCTGCAATTTTCAACCAGCTTACTTCCTTTTTACCTGAGCTATGTGTTTATTAACATCAGTTTTTGTGGCAAATTGTTCTTTCTAACTAATATATATTAGAACATTTTTGTAATAAGCAAATTTCTGTTTTGTGTAATTATGTTTTTCTTACATTTAAAAGCCACTGTTTTATCCCTTTTTTTTTTGTAAAGTTATATATCTAGTTAAGAGAGGGTGGGCTTTATTGCAAAAAATATTAATCACAAAAAGCTTCCTTGTCTTTGTGTCTCAGCAGCATCAAACCTGCCATCTGCTGAAGTAAACATCAGTGAAGTGAACAGGTGGTCTATCTGAAAATATCATCCACTTTATCCCTCCTTTTGGTTGCATCCCTTAAATATAAATTTACTACAAACATACTCACTTTAAATCTTGTAACTTTTCATATACTAGTATTGTCTTAAACAGAAACACTAAAGTTGTGATAGATTTTGGGTTAATATCTGTTAACATATCCTGTAACACCAAAGCCTGCAGCTCTGTTGAATGTCTGCTATAAAACTCCCCTCAGTTTCCCTTGACTGGAATGTCTACAATAAGAATTATTTTTACTACAGAAATTTAGCCTACTGAAGATTGTGTCCATGTACTGTGCGGTATCTGCATCTACTATTAAAATGTTGGGGTTTCTCATGCATTAATTAGTTCATCAGTACAGTAAGACATGGAGGCGGTCTGCCTGTGGCTTTGCTGATATGCAAAGGAAGCTCAGTTACTTTGATAACCTATGCAAAAATGCAAATGATGAAAGTACATCGTCGACATCTTTGAGTCTAGTGTAACCTTAGTGCGACAGTTTTCTGAAGATTCACTTTGAGATTTAGGTCAGGCAAGTTTGTGGGGAAATCAGTCACAATGACATAATAGTATTTGGAGCAGAAGTTGCTGCTTTTATCAGTCATTCTACTAATTAGTTCAGGTAAAATGCTTTTGGCTCTGCTTCAGAAGTGGCTTAACACAAACAATACAACAATTGTAGCTCATGTCCTACAGTGTGGAGTGGCTTTTGTACAGGATCCATCAAAATACAGAGTGAGCTTTGTGTCCCGATCCTTCACAGGCTGGGTTATCCCAGCTGCTTATGCATCTTTGTCTACCACCATTTTTCCATCCACTCAATTTTTCATTCATATGGGTGAAAACAGTACTCTGTAAACGGACTGTTTGTTTAGCAGTTACTTTTTTTTTTTTACTTTTCGTCCCTGTGGGTAGTGTTAGTGACTGTTTACTGGACAACTGTCAAGTCAGCAGTATGTCCCTCTGGCTGTGTAGGCTTAGACATGGTTATAGCATATTTCTGTGATGAAAATGTCCTGCTTACGGAACCTGTGCAATATTCTATTTTATTTTATTTTTTTTGTATCAAGTGAAGTCATAACAGTAGAAATCAAGAAAAAACCTTTAGCATATATTATGTGTTGCAATGATTCTTTAAATGAGTTTCACTTTTTGAATTGAATTAATGATATAATCTAAATGTGCAATAATATTCTAACGGATTGCCATATAATCAAACAAGAGACATAATGATTCCCCTACGATTAAAATTTGTGAGGCACATAAGACCTGACAGATCACTTCTTCCAGCCAGATGTATTGACGTTCTAGTTTTAGGTTCTCCATGAGAAAAATGCAACGACAGAGAGACAGAGAGAGAAAAAAATATATTTCTATGTCTCCTTCTAACTTTATTAAATTCAGTCAAACACATACTTGCTTCTAGAGCAAAGTAGTTCCTAAAACTAGTTTTTAGTGGAGTTTTATTATTATCATTATTACTTTTTTTAGTCTTTCTCACTATCTTCCAGTGTTGTTCAAAACCTCAATGAAGCATATTTTGAAAGTGAGGGGGGGATCTTGCTGACTACTGTGTATCCTAACATCTAGGTTCAATGAGAAGAAGTAGCATGCAGGCTCCCACACTGTGGGACATTTGGCAAAGTGGAGGCAGAGCAACAGCCTTTAGAGAAAACATTTAAGACATTTTTACCATGTCAGTTTTTCCCTTGAATGATTTGTGATTTTGACAGAAATAAAGCCAAAGTAAACAGCAGAGCATGGTTAAAAAAAAAAAAAAAAATCTAGTTAATATTTAGACTAAAAACAAGAAGTGTACAATTCAGCTCTACTTTAACATAAAACAGTTTTTTAGCATTTTATTTTTAATTCAGTTAGCAGTTTTTCACTCTCTACCATACACTGTGGTTTCAATTAGTTAATTACTGGATCTGGTCTCACTTTTCGAAGTGTCAGATTCACATCTAAGTGTGCATAAGCAGGCTTCGGTGGCATGCACAGTTTTTACAACACTGCCTTCTGTCTGTTGGATCAGGATGAACTTTCTGCCATTGCAACACATTTTGCTTATTTGAATGAAAAATCGATATTTTACATAATTCGCTTTAGGGTCCAAACATTCAAACTTTCAATATCTGCTAATTGTCTTTATTGAAACATAGAATAATTCATGAAGTGAATTCCTAAGATAAAATACTATGCTGTGCTCAGGTACAGAACAAAACAAAACAAAAAGTTTCCCACCCAACATAATTATTCTGCTTTGACTCTTTTGTCAGAATTACATGTTTCCAATCATCAAATACATTTATGTCTGATGAAGTTATTCTGAGTATACCAACAAATAGTTTTCAAATTATGATTTCATTTATTAAAGGAAAAATCCAGTCAAAGCCAAACTAATTCTGCTAAAAACTAGCTCACTTTCTCATTTCTCAAACTGAGTAGTTGCTTATGCCAACTTTGGCAGCAATAAATTTCATCAAGCATTTGTGCTAACAGGCAGTTTTTTTTTTTTTTTGTTTAGATTTTTGCAGTAATTGTGTCAAGTTTGGACGTTGACATAGCCACAGTGAAACCTTGTATGTGCTCAACCTTAAAGTAATGCAGCAACCGAGCAGAAATCATGGGGCCACCACTATGATGTTTATTTAAATGCTGTTTTGGTATTGCTCTCCACATAATAAAATGCACACCTTCGGCAAAAAATTAGAGTTTATTGTTGGAGATCATCAAGATTTTTTTTTTTTTATTTTCTACATGTGAGATAGGCCTCTGCTTTGTTTTTGGTCAGAAATAGTTTTCACCTTTAGAACACAAGAGTACCAATTTTCCTGGAATCCCATGGATGCACCCTTTGACAAGCCACTTTCTTATTGTTGAATCATGAACACTGACCTTAACTGAGGCAACCGAGGCCTGCAGTGCTTTAAAATGTTTTTCTGAGTGTTTTTGTGACATCCTGGGCAAGTCATTGATGTGCTCCTGGTGTAACTTTGGTAGGCCAGCCAATCTTTGATAGGTTCTCTACTGTTCCATGTTCTCTAAATTGGAGGATAATTGTTCTCACTGTGCTTCTGTTTAGTTGTAAAGCTTTAGACGCGGCTTGGCTTCGTAACCCTTTCCAGGCTGATAGAAGAAGAAATCTGAAAGGGTCCAAAACACTTTTTTTTATTGTGCCGTACACAGAGCCATGCAAAGGGTCCGTTTCTGTCAGTTTCACAGAAATGTGTCATAAAGAGATCATTAATCACAATGCTTACTCACATTTTCCTAATTGTTGCAGTTTCCAAACAGTCCCTGGCAACACAACATTTTTAGTTTCTCCTTCAAAATCATCTTGGAATTATAGCTACATGGACATTATCATCCACAAGGTCTGGTACATAAAACTGTTACTGCGCATAAATAAAATACGAGTGCAATAATGCAGCGTGTATCACAGGAGAGGGCACAGGATCTCTGAGTGCTTGTGTTTCCATCAGCAGGGCTGCAGACTTGATTGATGATGCGATTGAGGCTGGGAAGTTTGCAACAAATCAGCTGTGTTGTTATGAGGCTGTCTGGCAAGGCTGGATGTTTGGGTCTTGACAATGTTCCCTCTGCCCTTCTGAGAGCAAAGTTTCCATTGAAATGCCTGACCTCTGACATGCACATAAAAGATCTATCTATCTATCTATCTATCTATCTATCTATCTATCTATCAACCGTCCGTCCGTCCGTCCGTCCGTCCGTCCGTCCGTCCGTCCGTCCGTCCGTCCGTCTCTCTCTCTGTCTGTCTGTCTGTCTGTCTGTCTTCCAGGTTGGTAAGGAAGAAGTGCTTTCGAGTATTTGCACACATTGTGGGTGCACAAACACATATAACCCTCACCAGCAGTGGTTCACCTATGTCAGCCTAGCCTCTTTCAAGTCATGCATCTGAGGCACACTGATCCACACCCATATTCACCCACTACCCCCGGTCCTCCTGCTGCCAATAAAAATATGAGGAGTGGAGACAGTGAGATTGAGCTTCCTGCCACGGCACAGGGGGAGTTTGGGTAATATTCAGACAGCTTTGCCTCAAGCAATGAAATCAAACAGAAGCTCCCTGCAGAGTGAGATGTCTGTTATTAAAGGCTGTTCTTTTCCTGTCAGGGTCAGCTCAGACCCTGTTATACTCATGCCAAAAGGGGAAAAAAAAAAAAAAAACAGACAAAAAGGCAATGGTACATGGAGTGAAAAAACATCGTTCACACCGTGATTGCTTAGTGCTAATCACAATTTTTGAAGATTATCTATTAGAGTTTACAAGTAAGAAGCAGTCAAACATGTGGATGTACCACCACCCACATGCAGTCAAACAAGCAGTCAAACAGTTTTCTTACTTTAATTCAATTGTCCTCTATTTCTTTTTTGCACAAGGTGTTGAATACTCATGTTGGATAGAACGATGAACTTGAAATAAAATGCTGGGGTCAAGAGAGATTCCACTTGACCTGACAATTATGCATTTATATATATATATATATATATATATATATATATATATATATATATATATATATATATATATATATATATATATATATATATATATAGTGTATAGTGTATAGTGTATATATATACATTTTTTTTTAATTTTGTTGAAGTGACAGAGTGACTGATAAAAGATGGCAAATTGTATTTCCTTGGAATATGATGTTTCTTCCTTTTTTTCCTATTGGACTGTTGAAGTAATAAAACTCGTACTTCTGATTAGCATTGTTGACCCAGAATTGGAGGATCACCAGATGAAATGATGGTGTTTTTGCGGCATTTTTGTTCTTGTAAACTGTCTTATTAAGAATCAGCTTAATATCTGTTGTTTTAATCACACTCCATTTAAAAACCACAGATGTAAAACAAATTCATACAGTACTGCAAAAGAAACGATTTAAGATTTGACCTACAATGGCAATGAGGCAATGATGATTTCTGGTTCATATTTCTACAAAGTGCATACGTTTACGGCTTGTAAGCTTTGAATTTCAACACATAAACAAGTCATTTAACAAAATATGTCAGAAAAGGTCATTCTTTTAATTTATGTTACGTCAATTCACAATAACTCCTAACTCATTTAGTGGCTTCATCTAGGAGAGAAACATGGCTAAGCAGATAAGATCGGATGAGAGAAAGCACATACAGTTAGTGACAGCAAAAACTCATCCAATGGTCACGTCTAGGAAAGAGACAGGGTTAAAGACTGAAAGAAAGAGCCAAGTGTATCATCCCACACAAGAACAGCTGTATCCAACGCTCCTCTCCAGGAAAGAGTCACAGGTAGGAGAACTCCATACCAGATGTTTGCCAGAAGGGTTAAAAGAAGGAAAGCAAGAAGAACTGAACATTTATGGAAAGTTTAATGTATGAGAATAGACCAGTCCAAGTCCCAAGAACGTGGAGGAAGCCGCAGCTTTCAGATTATTCCACTTCTATGCTACTATGCTACTTTGAATGGTTAGTCACATAAAAATTATATAAAAGCCACTGATCTTTGTGGTGGGTTCACAACCAACTGTAAAGATATTCAATAAAAGGTATTAACACTTTTGCAAGATTCTTCTTATAGGCTCATGAAATTTCATTGTCAGCTGAGCACTTTTGCAAGCTTTTCAAAAGAATGTAGAATTTTTTCCCCTCCAAAATGTGATACTAATGATGACAAATAAAATTTTACACTTAAAAACTGAAGGTTGGCTTTTCATATGTTAAAGTACATATTTGCACAGTGTCAGTGGTTTGTGCATGCATCCCAAATGGCTAACATTGGATGCTCCTGTTCAGGGCAAGTGGTGACGGATTAATGCAGTTTATTCTTTGCTCTTACAGTTTGTCCCTGCAGATATAAACTCTGTCAGGGCTGTAAATATAACCCTGTTTCAAGAGTGGTCTTCAGATTTTAATCACTGCAGTAGATCTCTGTAAGTGCAATGACAAGAAAAGTTTGCTGGTGCTTCAGAGTTGTATATTTTATATTGCTGATGGTGCATGCATATCATTCATTCTGAATAGCATTGCAATGCTTTGCAGCATTTAGTTATTTTTGTCAGTTTGAGTTAACAATCCAAAAGTTACATATAGTTTAAGATTCACATTTTAAAATAAACTCAAGCATTAACTATAGAGAAGAGTATGGTGTTTGAAAATAAACCCTGAAAGAAAAATGAACTCTATAATGTTTTTATGACGCAAACACTTTGACCTGCTTTGTTGCGGAAATATACAATACAAATAAATTTCCCTTGTCTCGACTTGACTAGATCACTGGCTCCTCTTTTCTATGTTTTTCCAGGAGTTTCCATTACCATTGTGACTTTTCCCTGCAATACACAAAACCTTTTTATATTGAGGACAAAAGCTCTTAAAAAAATAATGCCGTCTCAATTTTAAACAGTGCTACTGAGCGACTCAGTTTTGAAAGAGCTGTTGTAACCATCAGCCTTTGAATTTTGAATATTGAATGCATAAAATAAATGACAGCGATGGTGGAGCAGACAGTCGGCACGACTCGTGCTAATAAAATAAAAGTGGGATCTGGAAAAGGTTACTCTGTTACACAGCAATGTGAAGTTCAGTGGAAGGTCAAAACTGTCAGGTGTTTAGAATAATGAAACAGGTTTTTTCCACAACATTTTGCTGCTGAAATAAATTGGAGATATTAAATTATTAATGCTTTATGTGCAGATCAAACAGATTAATATCAGCTGGTTGAGATATAACTGAATTAATAAAGTGCTAAGAATGACACATTTTTCAGTTAGTTGTTTATGATTCACTAACTTCCACATTTTACTTTCATGATCATAAAATCTAATATGACATTTAAAAAACCCCCATTATGATTAAGCTGCTTCTCTCTAGCAGTGAATTGGCAAAAGGAAACCTCGATCCTTTGCTGCAAGGAGAAACTACCATCAACTCTGCCAGCATGGAGTCCCATTACTCTATAATCTATATTATTTATTTATTTCACACAGATCAATGTTTTTACGTCTTTATTTCAGTTAGCAATGATGCTTTTCTGCTTATTGCTAAAACACGTTTAGGATGAGAATATTACATCAGACAAATAAAAACTATAGTTTTCTCATATTGATTATCTGAGCCTCTATGAAGAGCATCGAATTGATGTTTAAAGTCATTCTGCTGCTCATCCCTCTGTATTTTGAAGTAAGCTTCTTGTGACAACCAATCATGGTGGCTCTATCCATAAAACATGTTAAAGTAAACATGAGAACTGCTTTACTTCTTTACAATGGGAAGCTACATAGACTTTGTCAATCACTTTCCAGTGTCACTTCTGACATTGTGTTACATAGATGTTACACAATTTACCATGCCTTTCACAAACAATCTACTTTTGTTCTTTCTGTTATTTACTTAAATGCTTCTTCTCTTGCTATCCTTGGTTTTATCGGGCAACCAAGTCCGCTTGATGTTTGGGAGGGAAAAGACAACACAACTCACCTGCCTTCCTCTGACTGAAATAATCTCTGACCTTTCCCCTGACATTTCCCCTATTGACCAGCAGAAGACCCTTCACCTGTTAACTGAGCTTAACAGAAAGCTTGATATAGATACGTGATGAGGAAACTTTTTAAAACAAGTTCTCAAAGTAGCTGATAGAGGCATAGCTCAGTAAAATCCTTCCCCTTCCAAGTTCAGTTCAGCTTGTACTTTAAATGATCACTATTGAATATTTAATATTTTAATATTTGATTTAATACCTGTAGACCTGGCAGGTGTTACTAATTCCAAAGGTATAACAATATTTTTGCTCAAACTACTCGGTTTTGGTACCGGGAGGTGTTTTTAAATAGTTACACTTTGACTAAATATATTTTAGTGTGCCACAGCGGCCCTGCTTCATAATTACACTAAATGAAATAGAGAGTAGAGCAATATCTCAAATCATCAACACATTACAAGGAGGAAAAGCTGTAAGATGGCAGAGATTTTCCATCTTTTCAGTCTGTGCTGGAAGCCCAGGTGTTTAAATTCACGACTCCAACGTGAGAAGAGCACCAGGGTTCAGCAGCACTGACTTCTTACTGCGAGCAAACACATTGACAGTGCTAGTGCAAGTGAAGCAGCTCTTTTAATTTTTGAATCTGTAACTGATGTGGCATCCGCATAGCGGGAAGGATCAGCTTAGTTCCTGTTTATGTGCAGACACCGTTAGAGATGCACATGGGAAATCATCTCCACCCGATTCCCAACACTGTTTCTGTCTCTCACAAGCCCTCATGCTGTGCATGTTATACGTTTAATTTTAAACCGTTTTGGTTTGGCCAGGAACCGTTTCACTCAGAACCAAGAAAATCAATAGATTGAAAGAAGCTAATAACTTTCAAAGAATGGGTTGGCTTGAATAGGCCACATGAGTTGCACACTTACTGAATTACTCACTACAAATGAAAAAAATAAATAAATAAAATGAAGAGCTAAATAATTATTCAAACAAATGTATGTATTTATTTATTTTTTAAATCCACTTTTTGTCCAGATATCTGTTGTGGAGAACCATTTAAGTATCTCAGCCCTAAGTGCTTTTATCTGAAATTAGAAAGTAATGGATGAGAAAATGGGTGTGACAAAAAATTACCATATCCCCAGAGGATTTTGATTTTAATTTATTTTAATTGAATTGAGAAGTGTGTTTCTGACTGGAAATGACACAAACAACAACCATAAGGTAAAAGGACGATGGCCAATTGGCATTTTTCGACATCTTGTTTATTCTGTCTTTATATATTTTATATTCTACCTTTGTGTGAACTTTAGCTTGTTTGTCACTTTTCTGCTACTCCATTGACATTTCCACTTTGTGGGATAATAAATGAAATTCTGTTCTATTCTATTTACTTAGATTTTAAACAAAAAATGACATCTGAAATCATATCCCCGGCCTTTTAGTAATTAATTTGAAAACCTTTATTGGCTTTACAGCAATCAATGACATCTTATAATTTCTGACTGGTGCTTCCACTGGAACTTTTGTTAATTTTTTGATAAATAAATTATTTTTGATGAGCTCTCAGACTTTGTGGTTGGAAGGCCTCTTTATGAA
>NW_015113412.1:192474-197126 GCF_001443285.1 Poecilia latipinna | reverse complement strand
ACTGGTGCTTCCACTGGAACTTTTGTTAATTTTTTGATAAATAAATTATTTTTGATGAGCTCTCAGACTTTGTGGTTGGAAGGCCTCTTTATGAAAAACACTGTTTATTTATTTATTTATTTTTAACTCCCTGCATAGGGTCTCTAAGAGAATCAGGTAGGGACTCTGGCTGGACCACTCCAAAATCAATCCATTCATCACCTAAACACACTTATCCTTATAAGGTGGTCCAGCCATTGGGCAAAAGGCGGGGTAAACCCTAGAAAAATCGCCAATCCATTGCAGATCCAGAGACACACAGGACAAACAGCAATGCACACACACGTCCCTATAGACAATTTAGATAGATCAATTAACCTAGCAGTCTTGCTTTGAGACATGCAAACTCCATGCAAAGAGCCTAGGCTGGGATTCAAATTTTGGACATTTTTGTTGCAAGTCAACAGTGCTACACACTTCACCACTGTGCTGCCCACTGCACCAAAATGTAAAGTACAATGTAAAGCTTGCATTAAATCTAAACTTACTAAATGTCTGAACAGTTTTGGGCTTAAACACAAATCTATGTTGGTGAGCTTTATTGTGCAGTAATCTATCCACTCCCAGAATTGATTTTGATTTTTTTTTGCATAAAATTGTCATACTAATACCATATAACATGCTCAGATACCTCTCTTTGCAAAACATATCTCTTTGCATTTTTATACATAAACCTAAAATAAAAAAAAAAGCTGGTCTTGGTTATAACTGTGTTTGTTTATTAACAGGTAAAGGGTGAGTCATAGGATTTGTACTGAAAACAACAGTGATTTCTTGCTTTGTTACTGCTTTTCTCTTTTCTTAAAGAAGAATTATTGTTTCTGGTAACAAGTTATATAAAAGCTTGCAACTATGTACTCCTGCGTGGCAGAATGTGTATGAAAGATATTCTAGGTGAGCTTGTCTTTCTCCAGTTCAACTTCTCAAGCGGAAAGACAGACTTCAAAGACATAGAGCCAAATAATAAAAATAAATAAATTTCAATTTTAGACAAACATGACAGATGTCTCAAATGGAAGAGAGCATCTCATGCGTTAAACCTGCATGTATATCTAAATCTGCTGTGAAATTTCTCCTTTCCTTCTGGCTAGTGGTTCACAGAGGAGGATTGATGTGAATCACAGATATAAGAGTGATTGCAAGAACACAAAAAAGAATCAGTCATGACAACTTGATAGAAATATATTCTTTTCTGCAAAGTGAAAACAAAAACACAATTAGATAAATGTGTCAGCATGCATGCACTTTCGTCAGTTGCCACCATCAGTTTCCATCATGCTTACTTGTAGCCTCAGGACACAAGAATAGCCAGGATATAACAATAAGTGTCACTCTTTCACTCTCTCATTTTGACCTCCTTGTCACGGGCAGGGAGTTTCAGCGTGGCCTCTGGGGACGCAGTATAGTGACCCATTAGAAACTCACTTCATTCACTGAGGTAACAGTGCTGTCGGTCCCTGGGGCAGTTGCTACTGGTCATCTTCAACAGACAGATTTAAGCACTTTGGGAGATTCTGATAGATTTGGGTGCTTTTTCTTTCAACAATTACAATTTCACACTTTGTTATCTTTAAGACGGATGTGACATGATTTAGGATGTAGTTTTAAAGGGGCAAAAGAAAAAAAAGAGAGAAAAAGACTTAGAGAAAAGGGAAAGGCTTCATTCCTGTTCTTCATTTGTGCTGTTTGAGTGTTCATGCAGCCCTCTCGTTGTTACCCTTATACAAATCAAGCTTAAATTGAGTTTAGTAGATTTTCTCTACTCACAGACAGCTGCTTTCTTCACCAACTATTAGTACATACTTGGTGAAGAAAGCGAGCACAACTCCTGGGAGTGCTTGATTATGATAAAAAAAAAATTGTCATAAAATTAAGAGAAATATATCAAAATCACAATTACTTAAATGATTATTAATTGAGCCTGGATAAATGTATTTATTTATTACACATGAAGAACAGAAATGTGCCTTAAAGCATGGAAATTCCCCTGATACTTTCTTGTTAAATCTTTCCATTAAATAGCTGACAACAAATGTATTCAAAATTAGGATTTTTTATGAAAATAAAGAAACATAAAGTGGGTTATTTAGTACCTTTACATAAGCTTTTAAAACACGACAAAACACAATGGGAAATAAAAAAAAAACAAAAAAAAACATGAAAATATAAAAAATTACAGAACTCATAAATCAATTCTAAAACTGTAAGGGCAAGATTAATCATAGTCATTATTAACAATTAATATTTAAAAAATTTAACCCAACATTCCCCACATTTTAGTGCAGCTACTGAAAGATCCCATACACTTATTTGAATATTGGCTAGCTATGTACTTTGCCTTTAATATGCATTGGATTTTAATTAATTTATGAATACATATCTAATTAATTTGCATTAATACATAATTCCCAGTTTAAATTTCAGGTTTCTCCAAAGATTTGTTGCACAGCATGATGCCACAAGATACAAATTTTACCATTGAGGAAGCTGTGCACATTATGTGTTTTTGATCTGCATCTGTGCCATTAAATCCAAAGTGTTCCCACTCGGATAAAATGACTTTACCTCCTCTAGTTGTTAACTGTCGCTGCTGCAACAATCTCCAAATGTGCTGATGATTTTGCCCTTTGCAGTTTTGTACCTTTGCAGCCCTTTCATCTCATCTCCTGCCACCTTTACTCTCACTGATTCAAAACAATTTGGATTGGACAATATGGATTTTGCATCAGGAAACAGTGGAAACATTGGATTAGGGCTGGATTAACACAAGTTTAATTACGATTTACTTATATAAAAAAAATATTTCTTTCATACATTTAAATAACCCTTAAATGTGAATCTGGACAACTGTTTACATGAGTGATCATCACATTTCCCAGAGCGAGTGACTGCAGTGCATAATGCTCTGCTCATAAATCAAAGGGAAAAGATGTGGTATTTAAAAAAAAAAAAAAAAAAAAAAAAAAAAAATATATTTTTCTTCTTTTACTTTCACAAAGAGTAGTTCTTGATTAGCTTTTTTTAATTATGCCTCTGCCTTTTTTTCCCCAGGTTTAGCAACACAAGTCTTCTGAAAAGCACACTCTCTTGAGGTATTTTGTTTCCCCAAGTTGTTTCTCTGCCATTAGAAATTTAGCAGTGAATACATGAGGTTGATTAACAGAACTAAGGCCCTTCTCCTGACTGTTTATTTGTGAGTGGTGCATTCCTTCAAATGGCAATAGCAGCTCAGGGTGGAGGTGGAGGACATCGATCTTTCTCACACCATACTATGATGACATGGTAACAGCTTTAACAAATATGTAAAAAAACAACAACATTCTGTATAAAAGTTACATACAGCAGCTTTAAACATTGTGTAATCTACTGACTGTAGTTTTTGTAACATTTGCACTTGTCATATTTTTAAGGTTTTCATACAAAATTAAAATTTTAAAAACATAACAGAAACAAAAACACACAAGTAAAAATATTCAGATTTAGAGTAGAATTATTTCTACTATATTGACAAAAGCTGAATTAAAAACAGACAAAAACAGAGTTCATGACCACAAAGTCTGATGTACCAAAGACATTAAGCAATAAAAAAGAAAGTACTTATTTGCCAATAAAGAATAAGGCTACAAAAGGTAAGTAACTGAGTGAGCCCCAGGGTGTCTCATCGGGGAAGGAAAGACAGGCATGGGAGTAGTGGTGAGCATCAATGAAAGACAGATTAATCCAGAAGCCCAGGGAAGGATTTTTTTTCCTTAAAGCAAATGAGTTTCAGGCGAGTGTGTGAAAATAGGAGTCAGAGAGAACATTCAAGTACAAGGACTCCCATTTCAAACACTCGGTGAGAGATCCATATTGATTTCTAAAGGAAATTTAACAAAATGTAACTTAGTGCAATTTTTTAAAGTGCTTAGGATTGATAAAAGTTGTATTTTAACCATAATTGATTGATATTTGTCTGCTTTTGCTCTGGTTTTGATAATCTAGTGAGTTACAAGTTTGCCAAAAGCTAAGTAACAGGCAGAGAAAAGGGAAGTGGGAAAAAAAAAAAAAAAAACAACTGAGAAAGCTCAGGTACATATCCCAGGAACATGCCATCTTGGTTTTTGTTTACTGGTTTTTGTAACAATTGTCTATTTGTTTATTGGTTTTCTAAATTTAGTTTGGAATTTCTGTTAATACTACATGGAGAATGAATAATTTCATTCCCTGTTCCTCTGGGACGTAGTATACTGCTACACACAAATTTTCAAGTGGCCACATAAGGAGTACTCCGTTTAACAAAATGAAAGAGACTGGCTCTCACCTATACCCATATTTCTATTTTGTACACTTTTTTTTTTTTTTCTGGACTCTTAGCTCTACGCAGTCATCAAAGTATGTTATTCTGTGTTGGTTTGCTTCTTCCTATTCCTGGTTTAGGCATATTATGTCATGGATTTTGCACAATTCAGGAATGAAGTTTAAAGATGAAGAGTTAGAAGTGTCATTAGGAATAAATCCATCAGTAGATTAACAACCATCGTGCTGTGTATTTGCTGCAGGAAATAATATTCATAATAATATCAGTGATTCTTGAGAAGAGGGACAAAATGGGTTTTAATTTTCCCATATTTTTT